>NW_017256572.1:246425-261495 GCF_001594055.1 Mycetomoellerius zeteki
CATGATCAATGCGATTGGTCAATTCTTTCTTCATCCGAGATCTCGGACGGATTTCTAGCATCGTGGACACTGGGCTTAAAAGTACAGTTGTAAGAAATCGGGCGAATTTTAGTCCTAATGGTATCTAATCGTTCAGATCACGTCTTAATGTGATCACGGATTACAGTAGCAAAAAATAACCTAATGCCCGCGAAAATGACGTTGCCCGAACGGACACGGGCGCCTGCATCTACGGCATATCGAGATAACGCGCCTCAGGACGAACGCACGAGTCGAGCCAATTCGCGGACACGCATCAGGAGGAAGCAATTGCACAGCCAAAGTCGACAACACTCAAAAATATTTGATTGTAAGCACCCGATCCAAAACGCGTCCACCACGGTCGAGTTCTTCAGAACTTAATTTTGAAAGTTGATTGGTGTTGAGTAGGATGGTATCGATTTATTGGGTGCGTTCAGCAGAACGTTTGTTTTGCAACTGTTGGAAGTTTCCTTCGCGCTAATTGAATCATACTTTTAGATCTAGAAGAATGGTCCTATCTCAGCAGACAATCATAAAACGGTTGCAAAACTGTTGAGTCTGCTGAACGCAGCCATTCACATTCGCAGTAACTTCATTTTGTCCAATAATCATTTTGAACAGACTTGCTGGCAGACCCGGATAATACACACGGGTATCTCTAGAACGTACCTGACGCTTCTCCTCACACCCACCAACAGCGGCACGGTTGGTGGAAGGGGACTTCGAGAACGACCATAGGTAAAAACCTAAGAAAGACCTCAGAGAGTAGCAGTGCGCGTCGTACAGTCAGTCACGCGCAAATCGTCGGCTCCTACCATTTCGACCGATCTATCACCGTTTCTAGTTTACCATATGGCAGCACTACATTTAGAGACGAGAGACTCCATCCAATCAGAGAAATATTTACGATCACATGACACTTTGCGCATCAGGGTACTTATTACCCCGGATCTACAATAGGGTTTTAAGCCTTAAGCCATAATGCTGGATTCACACTGCATCCGATTTTCGTCGTAATGAATCACAGTCGATTATTCTCCTCGAATTCGACTGTGATTGGTCAATTTTTTACAGCTTAAGTCTTAAAACACCTATTGTAGAGCCGAACTTATGGAACATGTCGAAATGAATTTCAATGCTTTCGTTCATACTAACTTGCCGTATTAGTATGAACGAAAGCATTGAAATCCTAAATTGAATAAACTTTACCGGCACCGGCATAAGTTAAAGGTTACGGCCATTATAAATCAGGCTTTACTTCTATTTCTCTGTGCGTTCATCTTTACACTGGCTCCATGGAACTTTACCTTAACGCTTGCATGTGAATGCACCTTAACAGTTTGGTCATTAGTCATCTATCATTTTCGTTGAGATTGAGTTATGTTTTGTTAAAATTGATTCGAGTGTTCACATTCACTTATATAATAATAAAATTTCCCTGTTAATTTTCCTTATTGCTCCTACCAGCAGTTAATTATATATTAATTATATATATTGTAATATATGTATTGTTTACTTATATGCGACGATGGAGAAGGAAAGGTACGCAAATATTAACAAGTTTTTAATAGATAAAATTATCAGAAAAATGCTCGCGAATTGAAATTTGTATAACTTATATTTTTTATATGAAAAAATTGTACTGAGAAAAAATTGCGAAATTATATTAGATTAAAAGTTTTTTACCGTTAAGTGTTATCTTTTAGGTTAAGATTTCTGTGAATAAATAATATGAATATAAATAGAAAGTTAGGTAATTGTTTTCTTCCTCGACGTCACCTCAGAAATATTCTAATCCTATGTAATGTAAACAATATATAATTTGATAAATGTTTGATCTTTGATAAATATACTGGTCTTATAAACATTTTAGATTTCTTAGTTTTAAAACATTATTTATACTTATATAATATTTGGAATGAAAATGTTTCAAACCCGTTAACAAGATACTTTAAATCATTAATCAATTATTCTTTTTATAATGTTGAATAACGATTTTAAATCTTTTTATGTAAAAGAAAAAATCAAACAAGTGTATTTTTATGAAAATGTAACATGAAGACATAAAATTCAAACCTTTTTTTACAGGTTTACAATGCTTCTTTTGGAACCAGGAGAAATATTTTTTGAAGATTATAGTGTTCAAATGAAAAGGCTAGATACTCAATTTTCTGAAGATAAGTGGATGGAGGGAAGATTAAAATTATGCTCTAAATCTTTAGTATTTGTAAATAAAGATATTAATCAGCCATTAATTAAACTTCAACTTAAAGAAACTACATCAATCGAACAGTGTACGTTAAGCAATGATATAGTAAGGTAAATATATTTTGAATATAGCTATAAAAATAAATGTAACTGATAAAGAAAAATTTATATAGTATAAAATAGAGAGAATAAAAAACAGAGTACTGTTTTTGTACAATTCTTTTTATATTTTGATATTATTACAATTGTTTATTCATTTATATGTTTAACTATGTTGCAGTAATATACTATCAATAGAATGTAAGCAACATGTGGAAATGTTAGAGAAAAATATATTAGCACCGTATAGATTTATACATCAGAATACTATATTCCACTTTTGTTTCAATTATGCAAAAGTAGAAGATTGTCTTTCACAGATCCTGCAGTTGCATAGAGCAGCGAGTTTAATAACTGTAGAACAAAATGCTATGGTAATATTCTTTTTTATTCACTAGATAATGTGTTTTAAAAGAATTGTAGTAAAGTCATCTTAATGATGCTTTTAATTTTTAAGATTATGGCTATTGTACACTCTAGACAATCACGTGTATCATTTGATACATCATGGCTTGAGGATCTATATGAACAAGTGATTTTAGAAACACAAGCAAATAAAGTTTTGCCACTTGTAATAAATCCAGGCAGAGTATTATTGACCAACTCGAGGATCTATTTCCAACCTTATAATAACATGGATCAAGTAATTATTTAGTTTCTTTCACATTATGCTACAAGCAAAATTTTTTGTTGGAATCTTTTTTTATAAAGTGTGAAGAGGAAGTACTATTGTGCATTAATTATAGTATGTTTGATTTTTAGCATCCTGTTCTTAAGATTCAATTGAAAGATATACGAAATATTATAAAAAGAAGATTTTTATTGCGACAAGTGGTAAATATTTTATAATCTCTAATGTCCTACTATACAATTTTAATAGAATTTTATTATAAAGAGGAGCTATATTAATAATTCGTTTGCAGGGTCTGGAAATTAAATGGATAAGACAAACTGATAGCAAAATTAAACATTTATTTTTATCGTTTCAAAATCAAGATGGCAGAGACAAACTATATGAAAATTTACTTAAACAATCGACGGTTTCTCTTGAAACTGTACCACAAAATCAAATGACAATGAGATGGCAAAATGGATCTTTATCGAATTATGATTACATTTTATACGTAAATAGGTAATTATTAAGACTTTAAAGTTAATTATTGTTGATCCAAATATGTGAAAGAATATATTTAAATTATATTGTATTGTTTTTCAGTTTGGCGGACAGAACATTTCATGATTTGACGCAATATCCAGTGTTGCCTTGGATTATACAAGATTATACTTCTTCAATGTTAAATTTAAATGATGTTAACGTTTATAGAGATCTTTCAAAACCTATTGGCGCATTAAATCCTACTCGTCTAGAGAGGCTGAAAGTACATATATATTAGATTCCTATTAAATATTCGTAACATAATATGCGCACGTACAAAACATTCTAAAATTTTTTTACAATACCTTCAAGCATTCTTCAAGCATTTCTTAAATTAAATCTATAATTTTTAATAAGTATTATTAATATTTTAATTGAGTCAATTTTTCCACACCATTACTTTGTGCGTCACTTCTCATCATTTTTTATGAAATACGTTAAAAGAACCAATATCTTTTTCATATACCTGTATTATTATAGGAACGATATTCGGAAATGTCTGATCCGAAGTTTTTATATGGTTCTCATTATAGTGCACCAGGTTTTGTACTGTTTTACCTAGTACGGAAATATCCTCAGTATATGCTCTGTCTTCAAAACGGAAGATTTGATCATCCAGATAGAATGTTCAACAGGTATATATCATACTTTTTCGTTTAATACTTTTCGATATTTATTTGCTTTAAAATTATATTAATAAATTATAATAGCAATGCACATTTATGCATGAAAAAAAATTTATTATGCTAGAAACACTGTAATTTAAGGAAAATGGGTTATGTATTTATTTCATAAGAAAAGACAGAAATAAGAAATGCTTCAAATATTGTAAAAGTACATAATTACTCTGTCAAATGTGCAGAAACGATTTTATGTTTCACTTTTACGAACAAAAACACCTAACAGTATAGCCGACGTATGGAAAAATGTTTTGGTGAACATGTCTGACTTTAAAGAACTGATACCGGAGTTTTATGACACGAGCAATGGTGGTGACTTTCTAGTGAATAATTATGGTATTGACTTTGGCTACCGACATGATGGTACAAAAATAGGCGATGTACAACTACCTCCTTGGGCAAAAGGTAAGATGAGAGATGTTTAATTCTAATTATTATTAGTCACTTATATTAACAATTAATTGCCATTGTTTGCATATTTTTCAAAATAGATAAAACGTTTTATTCTAAGAAATATTTTATTCATTAACAATGTTCTTGAAGAACACAATTGATAAACTAGAACCCTATATCGGTCGAAGCTAGATCTTAAAATGCTTAAATAATTAAATCTTAAATCACTAAATATGCTATATATGTACTTGACATACATATATAGTATACCACACTTGTAGTCTAACAAACTGCGCGTCGAAAAATTTTCGGACTATATATAAACGCAATTAAAACACTGTAGTAATCTCGCGAATTAAATTAATTTCTAATAATTTCGATGCTCAAACAGGCACCATATTTCAAAGATGTTAATATGTTGAAAAAACTGTAATTAAATTTATTGCGAAAAATATTACCTCGGCCGGGAGTCGAACCCGGATCTCTTATATTCCGTATGAGCGTCCTAGAGATCCTCAAGTAAGAGATGCGCGAACTTCGAGCATTTGCAAGAACATGGCGACCTCCACAAACATGTGACACATAATGGAGATCGCCATATTCTTGCAAATGCTCGAAGTTCGCGCATCTCTTACAACTACCGAGGCAATGTTCTTGAAGTATTTCTTATTGCAAACAGTTACAAAGTAACTATCAATTCTGCATCATATTTATATGTGATCAATTGTATGATTATAATTATAATGTTATAAATATTTAATATTTAAGATAAAAAATTAATATTAATTGGCATAATCTAGGACCAGCCGATTTTGTACAACAATTGAGAAATGCCTTAGAAAGCGATTACGTTTCTCAAAATCTTCATCATTGGATTGACCTAATTTTTGGATATAAACAAAGAGGATTTGAAGCTGATAAGGCTGACAATGGTAATTCGATTTTTTGTATTTTTTTACGATATATATACAATAGAAACAAAAAAAATTACAATACTAATCTAAAGTATCATTAAAATTTATAGAGCATGATTGTTTTCAAACGATATATATTTGCTTTCTTTGCAGTATTTTTCCATTTGTGTTATGAAGGAGCAGTAGATTTAGATACTATACGAGATATAAATGATAGACATGGTCTCGAAGTGCAAATAATGGAGTTTGGGCAGATACCAAAACAAGTTTTCACTTTACCTCATCCCAAACGTTTGACATCAGCTCCAAATTTATTATACAGCGAAACATTATTGACTTCACCAGACTCAATAACTTCAGGTATTGTGTCTTACATACTTCTTTCTTAGCTATTTATACAAATGCGCATGTATACATGGATATAGTATAGCATATTAAATATTATTGTAATTTTCCAGGTAGTGCATGTGTAAACGAAAAATCAATTAATTTTACTGAATTAGTAATATTTCAAGCACATAAAGACTGTGTCACCAGTATTGTACAAAAAAATAAAACGAGTAACGAAATTATATCAGTAGGGCAAGATGGAATGCTTAAATTGTATAACATAAGTGAGAAGAAATTGACACGTAGTGTTACCTTGTCCTCGTTGTCACTGTCATCTTGTATCTCATACTATACGCTATCGCAACGAAACATTCTTGTAGCGGGATCATGGGACAATACTTTGTAATATAACAGTGATCAAATTCTATAATTATAATAAAAATATAAAGTTATTTATACATAAATTATATGTACATTTTCATGGATTTTTTTTAGATAAAATGTTAAATATATAAATTTTATGTGATACAAATTTAAAGTTATACACATCTTCTATATATATACGAAATGATTCGAAAGTCTTACAAATTTTAACCATACTATATTTTTTTTAAGGATATTTTACGATATCGAATTTGGCAGAGTAATTGATGTTCTGCAAGGACATGAAGATGCTGTATCGTGTTTAGCATGGAGTTCTACTCATCAAGTGATTATATCTGGATCATGGGATTGCACTGCAAAAGTTTGGCATGGATACACTTCTGGATCAAAAATTAAACCTACGGAATGCTTTATCGCACAATTAGATCATGATTCTAAAGTAATTTGTATTAATATATCGAGGTAAGATATATCACTTATATGTGTTATAATAAGTACGTAACAAAGATAAGAACTTTACTTCTTAAATAACAAATTAATTTCTGCTAATAATATACACGATATATTACTGTTTCATACTTATAAATCAAATAAATTCTTATACTAATTATGTAGAGACGATACTATGTTAGTATCTGGTACAGAAGATGGCGAATTATGTTTATGGAGCATGAATAATTACAATTTACAATCAACTATTAAAGGTAAATATATTTTCCTTTATTTTCATGCTGTGCTTAAAATTACTAAAAATGGCCATGTTAAATAGTTGCAATATAATACGTGAATAAGAAATTGTGATGAGATATAAGTTCATACAAATCTTTACACAATTCTATATTTTTTTATATCTTTACGTCTATTTAATTGTAGGTTAAAAATATGTTTAGTATTCCTACGGTAGATTTACTGATTTTATAAGAAATCTCTATATTTATAAAAAATAATATTTAATGTATATCGCTACGTGCAAACATTAATTTAATTCTTATTGCTTTTTAGTTATATTTTATGATTAAAAATACTTTTTAATTATAAAATGAAATAATAATGGTGAATTCGATCACTCACACTACACTGGATCAGTGCATATTAAAAGCTGCTCTATATAAAATATCTCAATGCAGTGATACAATATAATCATGCAGTGATACATATAACTTTGACAATGAAATGATAGACATATATTTTGTTAAATATCATTGACAATATCATTAGTAAATAATTAACCGTTTAAAATATTTATGTACCTTTACATTTAACTTTACTAATGTCATGTAAAGCAGCTTTTAGTATGAGAGTATGCATTGATCTAGTGTAGTGCAAGTGACCGAATTCGCTATAAGGTTCTATTACCTATTAATATCTGTTGTCATTTATTGTATAAAGGTCACACATGCAGAGTAAACGCTGTAACTTTCGATAAACAATGCAGCAGTGTGATATCATGTGCAGAAGACAAAGTTTTAAATATAATCGATGTCCAAACAAGTACTCAGATATATTCAATCAGCTTAGAAAGCGAACCATTGACGCTAACATGGATGGAAATGTTCTTGCTAATAGGCGATAATGATGGAAATCTTAATATCTGGAGTCATCAGGAGGCTGTATTCATTCCGCAAATACATTGCCACGATGGTAAATTTTTGTTGCTATTACTATTATATACTACTATAGTACGACATGTATATATATATATATTTACTTAAAATAATTTATAGTAAGATTTTGATATTTGAATTTATTTTATATTAACTCTCTCTCTCTCTCTCTCTCTCTCTCTCTCCTTTTTCTATTATAGAGGCTACATTCGATAAGGATACTTTCAGTGCTTCTATTCTTGTTTCATGTATAATAAATGATAGAGATAGAACAATGATTATAAGCACTTAAAGTGCACAAGCATCCAAACCGAACGCAGCTAGCCACAATAGAATTTACACAATACATTAATTGTTGACAATTTATAACATACATCTTTTCAGGACCACTTTGCGCCTTAGCTGTAACTGCAGATAATAATTTGATAATAACAGGTGGAAAAGATAAAAAAGTCATCGTATGGAAATGTCATAATCACTGACACAGTATTACAAATAATCACTATCAATGTATAAGAAAAATTATAAATATGTAAATATACAGGGTAGGCCATTTTAATCAATACATGCGAATATTCTCTTTCGAGATATTCGCGTGTATTGATTAAAATGGTCTATCCTGTATATAGATGTAGAGAGGCCTAACATAATATTTTTATTACTTATTATATATAACAGGATATTCTGGAACTGTATATAATATAAAGTCTCATATTTAAAGTAATCTGAAGAAAAAAGGTTAAAAGATTTACAAGCATACGATGCTCATACAAAAATATCTACAATGGTACTGTATGCTCTTAAATTGATTCTTTTTTTTTAAATTAACTCATATTAGATTTTTAATATATATCACAAACTTTTGAATTTTTTAAATATGTGCATATTTTACATTCAATAAACAGAAAAAAAGATTCTTTCCTGTAAACTATGTATTTTTAAACTTCTGAGATTCTTTTTTCTTTAATGATAAGATTTATATTTCTTACATAAATATACACACTTATACATTGAATGTAAAAAAAATACAGTTGAATGTAATGAATATTCTTTTAATAGAATACCAATTTTTATATTAGTATCAAAATTTTTATGTAAATTATATATAAATACAAGATTTCAGGTCCCATGAGACAAACATAAAGGTAGATCTCATTTAAAAAATCAATTTTTATTAAGGAGCCTGTATCCTCTAATACATTTTAAGGAGTTATGTGTTTTTGTTCGGACTAACTCTAAAGTATCTAATAGATTGTGCAATAACAGCAGCAGTATTGATATTTTGTTAGTTTTTTACAAAAACAAAATCAAAGGATATGAAACAGTATTGTCAGATATCTCATGTGCAATCAGATGTGTAGCTCCTTAAAAATGTATCGATACGAGTTTCTTAACAAAAGTTAATTTTTTTTATAAGAATCTATCATTCCCTGAAATTTGTCCTAGTGAATCTAAAATACTTTGTATAATACTTTGTATACGTATAGTGACATGTAATGTTACATTCCACTTTTTGTTTACAAAACGTATTTCTTACCTATGTGTGAATCAGTCTTCCTATCTTTAAAGATAAATAATTTTATATTGTGATAAGCTGTTATATCATTGTGTATAATACAGGATTATTAACTCATAAACGTTTAGTTGCAAATAGGCATTACTTTAAATTAAGAGTATAAAAATTTGTGTGTGTGTGCGCGTGCGACGCACGCGCGCGCACACACATAAATATATCCACTCTCATACATACATAGATTAATATATATTTATTTCACATGAAAAGAAATTAAAATAGAAAGTTATATCTGTATACAGAATATACCGTTTTGTGTAACTGCTGTGAAAAAAAATTAAGATTTGATTTAAAAAAAAAAAAATTGGCCATTATGAATTATATAATATTATTCACAAAAAATTAATACCCGAACTTTATACGGCCCAATACTATCTTATATTAATTTTACAAGAATCTCTTAAAGTGACTAGCGTGTATGCCAGAAATATGACAATAAATGCTATGTAAAAATACTGAAGTACAATGATTCATTATTATATTCATGTAGATAACAATGACTAGTATTCTACAAAACATTGCGACGAATCAAACACAAACCTCGAACTTTCGTTTCCACATATGATATTTTGACACTTTGTTCATTGATTTACATATAAAAACTTTCTGTGCAGAATTGAATTATGTATAAAAATGTCGAAATAATTGAAATATTTACAGAAATATAACGGTGTATGATTACGTCATAACTATAAAAAACTGTAATATATTGAATGTAGGGGTATAACTTGTAGTCTTTATCAATTAAAATAATTTGTGGAAGCTTGTACTTTGGGAAGCTCTTAAATTTTTCTGGTTACTTTCATTTTTTGTATCTATTTTTACAATTATTTTAACGCTGAAAAGTGCTGTGTCTAATTCATTTTTATGTGCTTAAGTATTACTTATTTTATATGGCATTAAAGTAACTAATCAATAGTCACTTTCACAATTAAAGAGTTATATACAATTGAGATTATCAGATAGTAATGCTAAATTCATAATATAATGATTTTTATATTTCCAAATCTTATCGCAGTGAGAAATTTGAATATTCAATATAATAGTCGACGATGCATCACAACTGTTTCAATTGTTCATAGGTAATAAAAAATATAATATTCCACGGTCCCATCCTGAACCACGTCGGAATAAAACCTTTGTACAGTGCTAGAACTCCTTCATTTTTAATTGTCTACATAGAAAAAATATTTTCCTCGTAAATAGATATGCTAGACTGTGCGTGCGTGCATAATAAATATACAAATCATACATATGTACATAAATATAAATATATAAAATGACATATATAAATTGAATGAAGTTTTATACCTGAACCAAACAATCTATACTGCCACTGTAAATGTATGGTGAATGCTTCTTACTAGCTATGTGCACTCTCTTTTGATTCATCAATCGGGTCTAAAGAAAAAGACATCTTGAAAGATTATCTTGAAAGAAAAAAATATTTCAATTATGTTGTACAAATATATAATAATTTACTTACGCGAATTACGTCTATAGGCGTTGAAGCTACAGCACTTCCCATACTAGCTATAAAACTAGATCTAAAAAATGTAATCACATTTAAGTACACATTCACTCTATAATATATTTAAATTATGTTAATTTAATTAAAAGTACTTTTTAATTAATTTTTAATTATTATTTGTTAAATTTTAATTAATAACAATATTCTCGATTTATCTTAAAATTTTTAACTGCAATTTTACATTATAAAGCAAAATTAACCCTTATCCAGGCATTATAGAAAATTAAAAATATATAATACCATGTCTGTGCGATGATAGTCAATATTTTAACAGAGAAGAAGTATGTTTCCAAACATGAACAGAAATAAAAATATAGACAAAATAGGATCTTTTTACAGTAGAAAAATTAGGAAGTATTATATGATGAATAATTAGTAATCTTAGAAATTCCTAAAGCCTAAAATGCATAAATGCTAATCAAAAAAATCTTTGCAAAGTAGTTTACAATGTATAATCATCTGGACGATTATCTTAACGATTCTTGAACTAAACACAGAGTGCTGAACACAGCTTCCGTGTCAAGCCTCTCTAGTCATCTCAAAATCCGTCTATCGCATGTGTCCATAAGCATGACAATGTCAAAGGACCTGGAAATAAAATTTTAATTTTAAGAGAGTTTTACTCCTTTCCTGTGACAATGTGCGACATATGGAATACTTGGAAAATTGCGCAATTATTCTTTAAATTGTAAACACTAAAAATGTAATGAAATTGAAATGTTAGTTCCAAAATAAAATATAATTACTTCTACATTAAAAGAGAGAGATAAATACTCGATTAATTATTTCAATATCAAAACATCTTGCTAAATATATTGGTGCAAGCAGCTAATAAATTAAGTTATTGCTCCGTTTCAAGTGCATTTTAATCACCTCGCTTAATGAATACCAGCAATTTGATTATTAATATTAAAAATTAACACTTGTATATATTTATATATTCTTAAAAATAACGATAAGTAAATTAAAAAGTATGTTGTTTAGATGTGCAAGTTACAAAAAAAAACAAAAGTATATATGGTATATAAAAAACACCTCTATGTAAGCTTTATTAACATCCAAGCGATGTGATTAATATAATCCAGAAAAGTTTTAAGTAGTTAGTTATTAAAGTATACGGTATTTAAATGTAGGTAAGCGAAAACAAAATAAATTATGTTTATATTTGAGATAAATTATTTCTAAAATATTGACAAAAATCTACACTCAATAATAAATACATAATACATACTCTTGTGGAAGATGCATTTTAGAATAAAAATTAATTTGTATGACAAATTTTGTAATAATAATTACAAGATTTGTCATACAAATCCTCAAAATTTTTATCTCTTTCCTTCTTATTCCCAATACTCTCTTTTTTTATATTTTATGAATATCATAATTGAATTATTTTTTAGATATTCAGACTTAATCTCTCATATCGCAAACTGCGTTAAAAAAATGCTCTACATGAATTTAACAGAAACTTCATTCCATTTTAATATACAATGTATTATATTACTGTTAAATAGCTATACGTAACTAATCAAATTTTTCTACACATACATAAGGCGAATTTTGGCGTGCTTCTGGTATAACAACCAAAAGCAACCGCGGTTGAAGCTATCTTCGTTTTCAGGGATCAGAAGACAAAGACAGCCCCAACCGCGGTTGCTTTTGGTTGCTATACCAGAAGCACGCCAAAAATCGCCTAAAATAGCAGTTCACAATTATTAATTCTGTGTCTCAAGTTTCAGATATAAAAAATCATATATATAGATACTGTACATTAACAATACTTTAAAAGAAAAAAGTTTCAGCTGTCCGGATAAGGGTTAATCGATCCTAAATTAATAGTATAATAAAGAACATACATATTGATATAAATATAGGTATGATTTAAACATATTGATAATGACTCTTTCATTTCTGTAATAAATAACTTTTTGTTAAAAAGCATATGTACTACCATAGTTATCATAAATTTGAAAATGGTCTACCATTACAATTAGGAAATATATTTTAAATATTTTATGTAGATGTTATATCTACATTTAGTGATGAAAAAAAAACTTACACAAAATGATTACTAACGCTATTTCCCAATAAACTCATACATTTAATCTTGGTATAGTCATATATAGGTAATTCTACAGCTGCAATAACAGCTGCTCGTTGAGCAGTCGGTCCAACACCCTGCATAAAAAAATAAAATCTTTGTACATCTTTATGTATACATTCTGTGCATATACATATATCTATATGTATGTGTATATATACAGGGTATCTCACACTACCGCATTTTCTCTTAAGGATGTATTCTTGAGATAATTTTAAGCAAGGTTGGGAAGTAATGCGTTACTTGTAACGACGTTACATTTTCGTTACTTTTTTGGGTAACGATTTGGTAACGCCGTTGCTTTTTTTATTAGTAACAAAAAAGTAACGACGTTACATTTTTTTTAGTAACGAATAACGAAATTGACTCCATTACTCTTGTATCGTTACTTTTTTATAAGTCACGGTCGTTACAGACAATAAAGATTGTAGGTAATAAATAAACAAAAAATTTTCTGCCTATTTTTGTTTCATTCACTATCCTTGCTTTATGGTTGTTCTACAATGCTCATGTGTATAATTAAAAATTAACTATGTACAAATAGGTTTCAGAAACAGAAGCAACTTTCTTTAAAATATATTGCATGTTAAGGGAGTGGGTACATATCATGCCTGACCGCGCGAAATTTCAGCTCTGTGATTAGTGAACTTTAATTGCGATTAATTTAAAAACTGTTATAGCCTCAACATTTTTATATTAGGATTTTCGTCTTGAAATTATCTCAAAAATATAGTACGTCCTTAAGAGGAAATGCGATAGTTGTGAGACACCCTGTGTGTATGGGGGGGGGGGTATGCGTGTGTGTATGCTGTATATGTATATGTATTTGTATGGTAACATATTGAAATTGATTGTATTACCCTCCAAAGTCCACGAACACCTTCATATCTATATACATCTTGAAAGCAAGTAAACAGAGATATATTTCTTTCATTGCCAGTAACTTGCATACGAACTTTTACTACATCAGTAGGATTGGCAATCGCACTGGATATAGCTCCAGCTAATGCTGCACACACAATATTTATTGTGACTAAATCCCCTGTTGCCCAAGTATCAATTGCAGCTTTTTTGAGTGAATAGTAAGTCCCAAACTTTATAGTTCCATATGTCGCTTGTCGTAAAATTGCAGAACTAATCCTAGACAAAACAAATTAACTATTAATTATTTAATTATACTAATTAATTATTAAAAAAAGTGGTAATGTTTAAAATTTTTAAAGTAATTCCAATGATAGTGGTATTGTGATAGTATAAATTTTTCACCTGAAAAAGATACAAAACATTTCTTAAATATTTCTTTATATTTGAATGAAATATCTTTGTCATATTTAAAACAATATCATTATTAACAATTTTAAATAAAATAAAATTTAATATTAAACAATATATTACTTTTCACAATAAAATACTTTCTCTTACCCAGAATATAAACCCTTTATTCCTTCTTGTTTAGATATTTGTATTAAAGCATCAGTCATGCCAGAATATTTTAAACGTGCAAACTTTTCATCATATTTCTGGCCTTGTACTTGCAAGCGTGTTTTTGTCGTGTCTAAAGGAAAAGTACCTGGAATAAAAGAAATAAAAATTATTTACTATTACGGCACATGTAGTATTGAGTTATTTAAAATATGATTTCAAACAATAAGGCAAGAATATTTTTTAATTATTTTTCATTCACTTACACAACTCTGCAACAATCGAAGCTAAACCTCCGTATACAAAAGGTCTCCAATCCTTCCAATTTTTTTCTCCCATCACCAGTTTTGATCTTATTAAAAGGCAAAGACAGCAATATAAATGTGATTTAATAAAGAATGTAAATGTTACAGAAAAACAATCGACATAAATGTAAAATATTTTACTTTTTCTTTTCTTCTCATATATATCAATATTCAAGTAAATTCTTAATATAATAAAGAGACAATATGTTGATAAAATTTCTCTCTCTCGCATATATTTTAGGTTAGTCTCAATATCACATCATTTCCAATTTCCAATGAAGATTCTTCTTCTTCTTCTTATTTGTTGGCTTCTACCTCGATAAAGCCCAAGACACAATGCGAGGGAATA
>NW_017256572.1:262368-268328 GCF_001594055.1 Mycetomoellerius zeteki
GGTCCTATCTCAGCAGACAATCATAAAACGGTTGCAAAACTGTTGAGTCTGCTGAACGCAGCTATTGTATCTTGGGCTTAAGTCCGGATTTACAATAGGGGTTTTAGCCTTAAGCCGTAAGAAATTGACCAATTACAGTCGAATCCGAGGAGAATAATCGACTGTGATTCATCCATTTCTTATGGCTTAAGGCTTAAAACAGTGAATCCAGCAAAACGCATTCATTTGTCCTTAGCTAACACTTTGCAACGCCATCTCTTAGAAGATCGAACACCTACTGCTAGACACAATTATTGCTTTGTTTACCATTCCGAGTCTTCGCTGAGCGTTCGTATGCGCGTCATTTGCAGATCGATATAAATCTTTCTTTTGAAGCTTTTAATCTTAGTTTCATAAACTCGATATTGTTTGTGCACGTAATGCGCCAAGTGCTGCACTATCGTTTGGTCCATACGAGCTATAACACTTTTGTATTAAGGAAACATCCATGTCAGGCGACAGCTCTACGAGTTGAAAAAATGTAAGTTTTTAACTTTTTTCACGATGTAGTATAAAGTCTATTGCAGTACTCCTAATAAATTTTGCGTCTACTTTAAACCTATAATGCGGGGTCTACAATAAAAGTCGTAGCGGTCGTAGGGTCTTAAGTCATAGAAAATTGACCAATCACAGTTGATTATTCTTCTCATATTCGACTGTGATTTGTCAATTTTCTATAACTTAAGACCCTACGACCGCTACAACTTCTATTGTAGACCCCGCACATTAAAGAATTTTTTATTCCGTTCAGTAAATTCGGAGATTTATATCGATCTGCAAAATCCCGACAATTTGGCCACTCCAGCATCCCCTTAAGTTAAATCGGACAGGAACGAAAACTTGAAAAACGCTAGCTCTATCGGTAATACAGGCGGCTTCAGCATCCTATCGCGAGTCTCGCGGAAGAGATGTCGCTAGGTGGATGTTGCATTACAAAGTTGCAATGGGCGAATCGGGCGAACCTTAGTTTTTAGTTCACTCAGTAAGCGCTAGGTGGTGCTAAATAGCGTCAGTCTCGACTCTCGATGAAAATCAGTGAAAATGGAGCCGCTTGAGTGAAGGTGGGTGATTTTGTGCGCGCGCGTGAGTCCGAAAAGTGCTATCTTTCGGAGATGTGGCAAGATTTGGGCGGTCTAGGGAGTGTAGGAGTAAATTCTGGTGCTCATCAGGTCGATCAATTTGGAACGACGGGTAAGATATTTATCGATCAATTCTCAGAGCACATACCACGTCTGGAGTCTGCGGAGCGAAAGCCAACATATATCGAGTCTTTCTCCACGATAGGAGCGCACGCGCTCTCCTTCTCCCATCTCCGTCTCCCGTATACGCAATATACTGAATATACGCATGGTCACGCATAGTAAACAAAACGGAAGGACGTTGACAACGAGTTTCCTCCAATTTCCTTGCGTCCTCGACTCCTCGCCCCAAGATCTCATCCCAAGATGCAGCGAGAAATGCGAGAATCGATGTCGACTGTCGAGACGCGCGCTCGATTACTTTTATTTTCTTTTTTTTTTCTATCCCTCCATCTGTTCCAAGATCTTGTATATTTGTATGTAGTAACTAATCGAGCTTGAGAACAAGTTCATTCGAACATTAAATTGTTTCGGAGCAGCAAGCCTCTCTTATTCGACGAAATATACTCGTGCTATTTTTAGCAATAACATATTATATCTACATGCATTCTATTAAAATTAAAATATCACTAAGAATATACAGATTATGAATTTATGATCAAAATTACTTGTGCGGACATCTCTAATTAACGTTTGAAAGGTATGTAAAAGTACCTAATCAGTCGTGTTTTTAGGGGAAAAAAAATATTTAATACAATAATTAAGTATTCATTGAGCATTGCGCATTGATTGCGAGTCTTATCACGGATCGGAGATAGGACCGTTACGAGGCACAGCCGTCGTTGCTTCGAGAGTTTTAATCGTTCTCTTTTTTTGCCATTTGGTAGTTCAATTGTCATATTAACGTGCTATGCAAATTAGCTAGTCAAATTAGTTTTTCGAGAGGAACGCAGCACGGCATCGTGGCGGCGCGTATCGATATAATCTCTGTGATATACGAAAATTCTTTTCTGAGCAAGTATAATAGTAACTTACATAAAATAAAATAATAGTTCAATTTAATAAGAATCGATTGACTCAACTCTGACGAGTAAAAGTCGCGATTATTGCCACATGACGGGACGGATCGTATCGAAATACGTTCGCTTCTGCGGTCTATACGCAGTCTTCTTAATTCAAGAGCCCTATTTTTTTAGACTTTTCCGTAAATTGCTGCTAACGAGATCTCCTTCGCAACGGGGACACGAGACGTACCAATCTGTAATCATCCCTTCCTTGAACGATTATTCGAGAATGCGTTGAAGAGAGAAAGCGTTTATTGCCTGTATCCGCACAAATTTGCGCAAGAATTGGCAAGAAAACGTACACGTTTTGACGTTAAGATCCGTATTTGTAATTCAATGATTATCTTATGATTGTAGAATTGACTCCCGAGCAAGAGAAGATCCTGCTAGATATAAGGCAGAAGAAAACGGAATTGCTGCTTGAAATACAAGTGAGTATGTTAATTACTCGAGCTGTATAACACTTTGTTTTATTTTTAAGTAGTTGGCATTCGTAACGTTTATTATTATAACAAACGGAAAGATGTATAATGTGATGTATAATGTGACATTTTATCTATGAAACGGAAACGATATCACTCGTCGAGAATTTTTATATGTATACCATAAGAACAAGATGACACATGCACTCGCCAAGAGTCGCGTTTATCACAGATGCCCTCGTAGAAAAATGTCAAGTGAGTCTGATGTTTTACCGATATTGTACAATATTTCACTGAATAGATCTACTTATGCGATAGGCAGATAGGCACCCGCACTTACAATTGCAAGTAAGATTTATTTATTTATTGTTAGTATCGTGCGTTCGATAACATAATGAATATATCTGATAAATCAATTAAATAAATAGGAAATAAAATTTAAAAGGAAAAAGAGTTGTTTATTATAATTTTATAATTCAGGAATTTTTTTGTCTGTGCTTGTAATCATTTCGATCTGTTTTAATTTTGTGGAATAGCGTTAGGGAAGATTATAGAATTTAAAGACGCAAAAAACAATCTCTACGTGCCTCTTTGTCATATTACAAAATTACAATGATTAACGCAACGCTGCGATGACTGACAACGAGACTACGACAATACTGGCTGTATCTATACAGCCAGAAAAATTCCAGGATGTTCTTATATTCTAGATAAGACTGTTTCCGCAGTGCCTGATAGTCTCGCTTACTCATCTGTTTGTATCTGTTTAAGGAAACGAGACGTCACGCGACGCAACGTAGATAGAAAAAAATCACAACGCGCTCTCGCTGCACTTGGCATGAAAATCTTGTTTTCTCCGATTCTATTTTCTCCGATATTCGAACAACGCGCTCGTTGCTTCGCTCGTTCATGGAATCTGTATGGATATCAAAACAGATTCGTAGCCGGTAGCAGAGCGTCCGTTTAGTACGCGGTTTGCCGCGATCGATACTACATACCATATGTATATCGTGATTTACGATACATAGGGTAAATAGTTAAATACCTTAAGCGTTTAGAGTAAATATCAAACGAAAGGAATCTATATAAGGCTTTGAATAAAGTTTCGTCAAGTCGTTGCATGGTTTAGCGCGGGTTTAGCTCGATCGCGATTCTCGGGCGTCAATGGCACGAACCTCGTACGCGTTTCGAGACAATTGGCGCAGATTCGGGACACGTTGGTCGTGTTGTCTAACGCTTGGTGTACGAAGCAGACGTCGTCGACAGGTGATATAATTAACAATTTTTCAAAGATGCATTAATTTATTAGATTTCTACTCGTATAGTAGACGGCGGTGCCGCGAATTACTACACTTAGGATCGACAACGAACGGACTACGCGTGCAGCGTGTCTCGTAACTAATTAACTTGGCATCGCTGATTCAGCAGCCTTAACGACTTCTGACGAATTACTTATTAGATAATACTTTTCTCGAGCGAATAGTTACAAAATACATATACTCTGCTATACACATAGGAAGTTGAATTTGTGTGTGTGTGTGTGTGTGTGTGTGTGTGTGTGTGTGTGTGTGTGTGTGTGTGTGTGTGTGTGTGTGTGTGTGTGTGTGTGTGTGTGTGTGCGTGCGTGCGCGCGCGCGACAGATTGGACTATCAGACGTTTCTACGCAATAAATGTGAAAATTGTTACGAGAAATATGTCAGTTTTAAATTTCTTTCTTTTCGATCGTTTGCGTAGCTAGTTCAATACAAAAAAAAAAGATGCGCTCTCAGAAATTACAATTCTATTTCGGAATGGGAACTCTGGCACGTCCGGCCACAAGGAAACTAATAGCGCAACAGGATACCTTTAATTGAGAAATCTTTCCTTAGAAATGAAATTGATTGAGTGCGCACGCAAAAGTTAAAAACATAAAGTTTATTCTGCAAAACTATTCAAGCGTAATCAAACTGTTCAAGCCAAATGTTATATTAATGATAATGATATGTATCTTTGCGATCATGTTTATCGAAGTTGCGTTGATACAGCTGAGTGTAAGTAACTTTAGATCGTACAAATGCAGATACTATTAGGTGTACTATCGCAGGGTGACGCATAGTGTGTATGATAGATGGTGTGCGGCCGTGTGGCGCGACACGAGTAATTCCCCAAAGAGGAAGCAGAGACGCGCAGCTGACTATTAGCTGACACATCTATTTCGTACCAACATCAACGACACCAACGTCATTGACGCGCCCGCGTCCTGTTCTTTCATCGAACGACAACGTACGCGAATTGCGAACACGTAAACGATCTTTTCGCGACCAATCTTGTGAATCGCAGAGAGAGAGAGAGAGAGAGAGAGGGGGGGGGGGGGGGAAGGAGAATCACTCGACCGACTCCGAGTCGATTCTGAGTCATTCAATTCGACGCGGCGATATTGTCATTGACGTGAAATTGTCGTTACGCACGAATTTTATCAGATCTTGAATAATCTGATACGGGGACGTGCCAGATACGTAGACTTATTGGAAATACATTAATACACACGGCGATTACAAATATTTGTTATACGGGAGTGTTAATCGCGCGGCCGCAGCGAGGCGCCAGCGGCCAACGTGCCTGATTCGCACGCTGCCCGCCACCGCCAGATTCCAGAAGGAGAACCGTCAGCGTCAGAACGGTTAGAACCGCCGCGCTGGAACCGTTCACGCGCAGTTCACCGCAGTTGCGAGCCGCGAGGTATCGTTTGACGGTGGATGATCGAGCTGACGGCTGCCACTCGAGAACAGTGCCAAGTGCCAGTCGAGTCGATGTGGTCGCCCTGACGCGATTTGTGGTCCGTCGCTTTCGAAAAGTCGCTTTTGTCGCGCGACAACTAAGAAATTGCACGCTCGTCGTTTCACTCGAGAATGTGATCTCTCGACGATAGTCAAGAGTGTACGCGTGAGGAATTTCACTTTCTCACAGTGCTTTGAACGAGAATCGAAAGAGACGGGGTACTATAATTGGATCGTAGAGATTAAAGGTATGAAAGGTGCGCGCGTGTAGAGTCGTCTTCTTCGTCTTCTTCGTCTTCTTCGTCTTCGTCCTCGTTGTCGCGGCGCGCTCGGGTCGTTGCACTTCCGACCGCGTGCTCTATCGCTCTATGTGCTCCGCGACCTTTGCACCTCGTCTATTTCTCGGCGCGAACGATGTCCGATCGTAATCGTAACGGGGAGTACGGGGACTATGGTGAAGGCCGAACGCGGAGCGAATATCGTCTTTTGGCCGGGAAGACGGAGAGAGCCAAGTGAAGTCGCGACTCGCGATCGGGTGTACCGAGAATGATCTTCACCGGCAGATCGGTAGACGCTCTCGACGAGGTGCGAGGCGGCAG
>NW_017256572.1:268362-297366 GCF_001594055.1 Mycetomoellerius zeteki
GCGCCGTCGCTATCGCTGCCGGATGGTTCTCCAGTTTGCGGAGACCCGGCAAGAGGAAGAAGAGCTACCAGAAGCAAGCTAAGAGCGCCTGGGATCTCACCGTCTTGTCCACCACGGTCAGTCCAATACGCGGCGCGGCGCGGCGAGCGCGTTTCATAACTTTCATCTTTCATTTCCCGCGAGTGACGATTCAATTTTTACTTCGTAGCTACTTAGGTATATCTTTGGACGTAGGGGATTTGTCAAAAAAAGAATTGACGTTTCAAGAATATTGACGCGACGCGAAAACGAATAAACGATACGCCAAAGTTCCTTCAAGGTCGACTCGCGCCGACTCGCGCCGACTCGCACTCGCCAGATTTATTTCGAGATCTATCGTTCGGTTCGGAGCTTAACCGCGCCGCTGCGTCGTCGAACGTTATACATACATTCGCGGGAATAACGGCTTCGAATTTGTTCAAGGACACATTCGCGTGATACTATGGGTGCATTCCGTTTCACGCATTATGTGCATGCATACAATGCATCATTTATCCTTGTTCGACATACGGCGAACAACAAGGATAAAATATTCATCGTGCGCATCACGCGGGAAACGGAATGCACCCTATTTATATTTCAAGTGTGCCGATATTTAGTAGACTTTCGTAAATTGCAAGAGAAACAGGAGTCGCGTGCGCGCGAGACGTTGTGGTAATAATTCGTAATTTTTTAAGTAAGAATGTCATCAAGTTTATTCGAGAGTCAAAAGTTAAAGTTTCACACATGTACGCGTAATAAGATATCGCGGTATTTTCAAGTTTCGATAAGAAATTTGCGATAAAATTAAAATGACAATTCGATTCAAGCTACGATCCACGACATCGTCGCTCCATGACTCGTCTAGGGCGAAGAATCAAATGAGAGATAGATGTGATCGCTTCCAATATACTAACGTGAATGTAAGATTACACGCGCGCGTATAATGAGAAGATGGAATGGCAATTGCCATTGACGGGTGATAGCAATCGCGAAAGGTGTGCGGTGTGTGTGTGTGTGTGTGTGTACATATGCATATATATCTATGTATAATATATACATATATGTCGAATATTTAACGTAAACGTTTACTTTCATCAATAAGGTAATATCGCGCAACGTCACGAATTGAAGAGGCTTATTTATAGAAGAAACCGAGACGCGCGGATGCGATGCACTAGCGCTCGCTCGTCGTGTATGCGTATGTCGCGTCGCGTCGCGTCCTAGGTATAATGCGGTAATGATGTACGGATGTGGCCATATACATAGAATCGTATGCGCTTCTCAACACGATGCGATTTATCTCGAGAATATTACGTAAATAATTACTACGGCTCTCGATAGTTACATCATCTGGAAAGAATGAATCGAATCCATTTCATCCTTTTTTTTCTTCTCCCTATTTAGCAGCCTTGTACCCTGTATGGTACAAGAGATTAGCCAGGTCAGTGATAGATTGAACCGTTCGAATTGAATGATACGATGACACGGGTATAGCGATGTGGAGCGAAAGTAGATCGACAACACTTACACCGCGTATACGCGTAACGCTAGATTTAAATAGCCTACTTTGACACATCTTTCACCCGAGGTGTTACGCATTTACCCGCTAAGAGAGATAAATATAATCCCTGTACGATGAACGAGGCGAGAGTTTGACCGACTCGACCCATATATTCCTGACCTGTGAGCGTGAGCGGTTAAGAAAAAAAAATAGACGTAATATTGTATATAATCGCAAAGATTGTAATTGTAAGTCGGTTATGCAAATTGTTATTAAAACAAGAACACGTGGTACGTTACCACAAGTAAAAATGCGTCTATGCTCCATGTCGGAAGACAGGTGAATATAACAGGCGGACCATTACACACGCACGACGTAACACCCGATTAATTAAGTGATGAATTAGCGAAAAGTTAATTGCGGTTCTCGGTGAGGCGTCGATCATTACCGCGAATAATAACGTCTCGTTAGAATCAATGTGCATTATTAGACTAATCGGCAATTCGTGTGTTTGCTTACAGCTTCACTGAAAAAAGAAGTGTTTAATTTTAAGATATTAAAATGTTTGATTCTTGTCTCCATTTTTTAAATACTCAAAGAGATGTTTCAGTTTTAAACTTTTTCAATAAACAAAACACTACGTGTTTGGATTTAAAACGGTTTGAAACTGAAACATCTTTAAGTGTTTAAACAATAGGGACAAGAATAAAACACATTTCTTTTTACAGTGTATCGTTAATTCATTGATTTACATGTATGGAAAGAATTCATCTAGATGCAGAAAATTATTTCGTTTGGACCATCAAAATAATTACGTAGCCGAATGCTAGAAAACTTTTTGCAGCACTGTCATCAACACTTAAGCGTTCCATATAATTATTTTCAAATCTGTATCTAGATCAATTTTTAGACTTTTTTTTTTAGCAAAATTTCCATACTTTCCATATCCACGTCGAGACCCCCTCCCCCCCCCCCCCCAGCATCATTATCGTGCGAATAATTTTAACAATATACGATCCCGTTTCTCGTTCTGCGCATTCAGGTCTTTGTTTTTCACGTTCTTTCATAATAATCAGGAAAAGACGTGGTATAAATGGATAACGGATAACGGATTCGTCGTGAAACCTTAAAAGTTTAAGTCATTGTCCGTTACACTCAAGTAATGAGAAAACACTTGTATGCTTTCGCGTTTTGCGTGCGTTTCTTCCGCGAATTCGTAACTCTTGGATTGTATCCAAACGCTCGTCGCAGTTTTCTATGACTCGAAGAATCCGCGTAGCGCGCATTTTGAACTAGTCCGTCCATTTCTTCACTATAGGTGTGTCTTGCATGATGCGCATGATGCATCCATTGTCCTTGTTTAACATTTGGTGATCAACAAGGATAAACGATGCATTATGCACCTCATGCGAGAAACGGAACGCACTCTATACCTAACTCGCGCTCTTCTTAGAAAGGGAGGGAGGGAATTGTCATCTTATCATCCAGGTTTATAATCAGTCATGTTTATTAGTCGCATGATTAGTCAGGAGTAACGAAACGAACTTTATGTTTTCGTTTAAGTTATCGGTTTGAATAAAAATGGATTATCGTTTGGCCTGTGAGCCTTGACCATGCGATTTCACAAAATGAATTATTTTATGATGGTTTTAGTAAATTTTGCACATTTAAAAAATGAAACATTTGTATATTGCATTAAGAGTAAAAATAAAATACATAGATCACCTATGTATTTGCGCATAATATTGTAAAACATCTTTATTATGGATAGCTATACTTACACTAGCAATGTACTCATAATAAAGACATTATATTTAATGTTTGAGAGCATATTCGTTGTATTTTATGCAACATGATGTCCATATATAACACAGTTGTATTGTTTTTGCATAGAAAAAGTATTAAACTGCCACATATATCTATATAAATATAATATATACATCATATGCATATACGTAGATATATGTGTAGACTCAAGCAGAACGAGTCATTATGATATCAAAATAATGTTAAAATGACTCCAAAATGATCATTAAAAGCCTTTTTTCAATCATTTCCGATTCATTTTTATGTCATTTTGACATTGTCGTGACTTGTTGTTCTGCTTGGGGATATTATATTTATCGTCAGAATATGTTGTTCTGCTTGGGAATATTATATTTATCGTCAGAATCAAAAAGTTTGTATAACGTTATAGCATCACTCTTACAATTACGTTTTGTAAATAAACAGTTTATCTATATTATATATATATATTTTTTTTTTTCTTAACAAATATTTTATCCATTTATGTGATAAGAAAATTCTTGTTCCTCTTATTTATACTATACATACCTATATATCGTACGAATGGATTTCCCATTCAAATCGGATTTGAACGCGATTTATCGTATCAGATTCCAAATATGTATTTATAGTAAAACCTTGTTACGAGTCTATATTAATCGCGACATGGCAGCACGGTATAACGAAAAACGAGGATGAATGACATTATAAAGAACATATGTTCGTAAAACACAATTAGTTTTCGAGACAACGCTCAGCTCAATGTAATGTTAAATCATCGCACAGGCATGCAATTTGTTTGCGTACGACTTTCATGACGCAGACTGGTTACAAAACTCGTATGTAGCACATACATCTGACTTGGTACCAACCGGATAAAGTAGCATCTAATCGAACGGGAACGGAAACTTTCGCTCTTCGTTTAACTGATTAGTTGTTGTTTCGCGCGCGCGTCACGACACTGAAATTAGAGACACGATGAACAGTAGATTATTATGTATTGTATGTAAACGTTATTTTTTTTCAGGAGATTTACTTGCATTAAATTTATCAACACACACACACACACACATACACAACTATATTACATTATTTTGCCTCAAACAATCCCATATATAGAGTTTTACAATCGGCCCAACACTGAGCCAGTACTGACTGCTATCGTTCAGGTATGTATAGTCAGGACCTAAAAGGTTGCAACACTTTTTTTTAAATGAGTTTCGAAATGCAGCCTATACTCACCGAGCGATTGGTTCTTATTTGTCGATCCATGAATAAGAACCAATCGCTCGGTGAGCAAGCTGCATTCTGAAACTTATTTAAAAAAAAGTCAAAGTGTTGCAACCTTTTAGGCCCTGACTCGAGCCCTGACTATACCTACTGATCGACAGAACCTTTGCCGCTAGTTGACAGTCGTAACGTTGGCTAAGCGTTGGTTTCGTTGCAATTGCTGGCGACATTATATGGGAATGCTTCATTTTCTCGCATGTGCAATATAATCGACAATAAGCAATTCTAAAAAATATACTTTTGTCTGAAAGTCAAGTAAAGTTACAATAATTTTCATTGATATCAGTGATATCACGGTCATTTAAAAAAAATTAAGATTATTGTTATACATTACAAGTACATAATTTCTTCAAAATATGTTCAGCATATCTGAAGGGACGTTTATTAATAGGCTGCCTACTCTCGTGTTTATCCTATGATATGTGAGTGTTTAGAGGGAAACTGATCATGGATACATATTTCCTTGCTGTTTTATCGATAATTCATATTTAGCTTAATATAATTAAATATAATATCATTAAAGTAGTCTCTATTTCCCATTATAAAAATAGGAAAATTCTTTGACGTTCGCATTACGTTTATTCAAGAAGGGGTCAAATGTGATAGTAGTTAAATGTTTCGAGATCGAAAACGCTCGTACATACCTACATGAGGAAATAGAGGAAATGCTCTGTATACGTAATATTTCAAGTAATATAAAGTTGTCACATAAAGTCATCTCCGCGTACTTTTGACAAGTCGTATGAATGAATGCCCTTTACTTGATCCCGTTTCGCGGAAGGAAGTTTGTTGAGTAGTGCTGAACTTTCGATCGATTGTACAGGACGCGTACGACAGAAATAGAATGGAATAAGGCAATCGTTCCGCACAGAACGGACAAAAGGGACGTGAACATAGGTAGATTACGTACGAGCCGTTTGAAAAGAAGAATGTTTTTCTTGTAAAATGTACAATGTATGTAAATGATGTAAATTGATGAAGAGAGATGATGAGAAGAAATTTGGATGGGTTGAGAATAAAAAAGGTTATCATTGATGTAAAAACTTAACGTAAAAATTATTAGTATTGTTTTGTAGAGAGAAGAGAGAGAGTTAAGAAAAATGTGATGAAAATTAAGTTCAAGACGCGTTACTTTTAATGAATTTTGATCTCTTTTTAACGCCGCAGAGCACGAAATATTTATAATGTGCAATTTCGTTTTGCCAGAAGTGTCCGAGATGATTAACGATTGAAAGTTTCAACTAGTATAATTGTTCGCTCGTATCTCATTTCGATAATGACAAAGCGATAATTAGCAACGCTAAACGCTATCTTGCGTCATTGATCATGTATATATGTGAGTGCGCATTCGCTGTTCTTTTCGTTATATCCTGCACAAGGTCATTCTAATAATAAAGATTAATTTTGTTCGGATGAAATAATGGACTCGAAAGAATTTAGATTCGCGAGGGAACGGTATCGAAGGGAAGTTTCTTTCAGACAGCGAGTTATAATATAAGAGTTATAATTTCTGGGTGCACGAGGCGTACCGGTTTTTCACGCGTCGTCAGCGGCCTTCCTGCCGTGAGACCGGATGCACTCCGATAAGTACAAAAGAAACGCTACCATACCTTACAGACAATACTACTCAGGGCCGACTAGCAACTAAGTTATTGTCCTTGTTGTTGTCGCGGCGACTCATTAACGAGGCTGATCGGTGAACGATGTTAATGCACGACCGCTTCCGGTCGGCCCTTCCTTTTTCCTGAAACGATTCTATGCTCTATAGAAAAAGACTCCAACGTACACTACGTCTATACATGTCTACTACTAATTGTCAAACTCTACATTTTGTCAACTTTGGAATTTCTTCTGCCAGTTTAAGATACAGTTTGAAAATGGAACATATCGAATGGCTAAAACTCGCAAATATTTTCGTATCGACAGATAATTCGCGATAATGCGCGACCGTATAATATATCATTTCATTTCCTAGAACGTGCTACTTGTTTGTAATACTTGTAATGTTGCGAATAAATGTATCGCGTAGTTTGCATACAATATGAATATTCTTCGCGGCACCTTTTGTGTAAAATTCGATTGTATTTATTCATGTAAAGAAAAAAAAAATGAGAACGTGAAGGGAGACGTCGGAATTCAAAAGATATTGATAATATTCGCGTTCGTCGCTCTCAAGCTCACTCACTCTTGTAAGCCGACACAATAATCGTTACGCGATGCTACGTGCTTATTAACACCTTTAACGCGTTAACGTCTTTAACTCAACGCTTGTTGGACATGGTCGCGAAACTCTGAAAGAGATACGATCCTGCTTACCGGTATTTACAGAATGTGCGTTGAACTGAGGCACATGGTGGGAAACAGGCGGACAGTGTCGACCTGTCGACCGGTATTCGAGTAAAGCAGGAAGCCTACCCGCTGTTGCACAGCGAAAGAAACCATGCGCACAGTCTACAATCGCGTCGTTTGGATTATTACACAATATAATATATTTCGATGATATATACGTTTTCCAGTTGAGAATTTCAAATCGTTGAATTTCTCGTAATCCAAGAATTGTATAATCGATATTGCTAAAATGTTGAAAATATTAGAAATGTTAGAAAATATAATAAAAGTTTAATTTGGACAATCACTTTTACAATTCATTCTGTACGATTTGTTTTTTTAGCAATTAAAAGATGAATTGGGCGAGGTTGTGGCAGAAATGGAGGCGATGGAGGGCGGCGGACTTACGGCCGACGAGACTAAACCGTCCAACAAAGCTAAGCAGACGTCGATCGGCCGCAAAAAGTTCAATATGGATCCTAAGAAGGGTATCGAGTACCTGATAGAGCACAACCTCTTAACACCGACGCCCGAGGACGTTGCTCAGTTTCTCTACAAGGGCGAGGGCCTTAATAAAACTGCGATCGGCGACTATCTCGGTGAACGACATGACTTCAATGAACGCGTGCTGCGAGCCTTCGTCGAGTTGCACGACTTTACCGATCTCATTTTGGTACAAGCCCTGCGTCAATTTCTCTGGTCGTTCCGACTGCCCGGCGAAGCACAAAAGATCGATCGCATGATGGAGTGTTTCGCTCAAAGGTACTGCCAGCTAAACCCAAATATCTTCACCAATACGGATACTTGCTACGTACTGAGCTTCGCCATCATCATGTTGAATACTTCGTTGCATAATCCGAGCGTTAAAGATAAGCCCAGCGTAGATCAATTTATTTCGATGAATCGAGGGATTAACAATGGCGGTGATCTGCCGCGGGAACTGCTTGTGGTAGGTACACTGGTACACTTTCGGAAGACTATAGTTTTTCATTTGATGAGACAAGTTGACATAATTATCTAATAATTATTAATCATGTCTTTGTTACGCATTGAATGCCAAGAAAGGTATAAGAATGATATTTGTGTCGAATTTTGTCATTAAATGAGGAAAGCATCCTAAGATATTTTTTCTCATCTTTCAGTCAAAAATTTTCTTTACACACATTTGTGCTTAATCAAATATATCCCTATCTATTTACAGAGTTTATACGAGAGTATAAAAACCGAGCCTTTCAAAATACCAGAAGACGATGGCAACGACTTGATGCACACCTTCTTCAATCCTGATAAAGAAGGCTGGCTGTGGAAACAAGGTAATGACTACTTATATTCGACATGACTTTTCTAGTTTGACTGCATTCCGATGGTTTTCCTTTTATCTTCGCAAGTTCGCACGCTCGTAAAGGCCTGAAATAAGTTTTGTGCGTCATGCAGATTTGTGTACACACATATATTCGTTTAATTTCGTTTCACAAAATTTTTGACGTAATACAAAAAGATAAAAAAAAAGATAAAGCTCGATATTTCGTAGAGTATTCCTCAATTTTTTTCACATTTATCGTTAAAAGAACGTTTATTCTTACATTGTATCACTTTGTCCTTCTGCTGCCCTGATGGAGACAGCAGGTAAATAACATCTCTGTGAAAATTATAGGTTCTTCATTCTATATATTCCGTATTTTATTGTTACAGGCGGACGTTACAAGAGTTGGAAGAGGCGATGGTTCATATTGAACGATAATTGTTTATACTATTTCGAGTATACAACAGATAAGGAACCACGCGGTATCATTCCGCTAGAGAATATTCAAGTTCGAGAGATTCAAGATCGGCATAAACCGCACTGTTTCGAATTGTATGCTGCTGGTTCCGAGTTTATAAAGGCATGCAAGACTGATAGCGAAGGAAAAGTCGTCGAAGGTACGATTGCTTAAAATTTAATTAAATTAATTAACATAAAAAGATTCAATACATTATACTTTTCTGTGCGAACGAATACATTTTAATCAAATATTTGTTTACAATTATTTGTAATTAGGGAAACATACGGTATACCGAATGTCTGCAGCTACCGATGAAGAAAAGGATGAATGGATTAAATGTGTGCGGTAAGTTGAAATGACAAATAAATTACAATTTTACATGCTTGTACTTTATCGTATTCTTTCACAGTAAAGTACAAAGTAAAATTGTGAAAAAAATTATTCAAACATTACTATTTATTTCCAGACAAAGTATATCGCACAATCCTTTCTACGACATGCTGGCAGCACGAAAGAAGAAGGCACAAAAAACAAATGTACACTCAAAGAGTTAAACGCTGCCAAGAGCCGAGTTTCGAGAGAAATTCGGCGGATGAAAAGACTGTTTATTCGCGATTCACGTACGGTAATCATTGAATATAACCAAATTATTGATAACGAAAATCCATCGAGAAAGAAAACGCCGAAAGCGTTATGGATTATGCTAGGTAGTTATCAGGCAATGATGCCGTGATTATTAAACGCTCTGTGTCTGCACATATAGAACGAATTCTAATGCCATATAACATTACTGTGGCATCGGAAATCGAACACGAAATATAGAATCGGCGCAGTGTAAGATGGATATATCTAGACGAACATTATATTAATGACAGTATGATAATAACACATCGTTACAACATGATGCGATGCCTAATTGACATTACATCTGTGTAAAAAGAATCTTGCGTTAGAGAGACTTAGCTCTATTTCCATTAATTTAATGGATAAATTGCCTCTATATTCTTTCTGCAAAAGAGAATGATGCGATTTTGGATGCATTAGAAATCAAAGTCTTGACTGTAAATTGGGTAAATAATTGTATCATATTGACATCATCAAAATAATACCTGAGCAAAGAAATATCGGCTTATTTCACTTTTCGTATTTTGCAAAAAAAAAAAGTCAATAATCTCCAGAATTGTCCTGATAGAAGCGCAAAGTAGACGCTTTCAATATCCTTATAGTGTCACATCTGGCAATATATTATGTGAGAGTAACTTTTATAGGAAGCTATAGCAGAGAAAACGGAACATTCTTATTTTCCGGCAGCTTTGAGACACCGTCGATGCTCTACGTTATTTCAGGAAGGTAATACTCGAGATATTTTGTATAAAATACAAGTACTATCATCCTGTATCGTGTAAATGAAAGATAAGCCGTAATTTCCAATTATATTTAAAAAAAGGCACAAAGCCGAGGATAACTTCATGTGATAATTATTCGTATGTATTTATTTAAACAAATATGTACAAAATAAAACTAAATATGTTTTCTGCATGAGACAACATTATTTGGGATTGGTCATGCTTGTACAATTTATGAATATATATAGCATGATTAGTCTGCAACTTATAATAATGTTCGTTTAATTGAAAGGTTATATAGTATAAGTACATATATAGTAGTCTAGGGACGGACATAGACGCGCACAAACTGTGTGCATTTTTGCATAAAAAATTCAGTGTAGTGATTAATACACATAGGGTGCGGTCAAAGTCTCACCATAAGTGCTTAGAAGCATTTGATTGACCAATCATAGGAAAAATTTTACGAATTGACTAATCAAGAAATGCTTCAAAACATTTGTGGCACTGCGTTGGCCGTATTCATAGTAACGTCTTGGTGAGATCTGGTGGGAACCTGCAACTCCATTAGTTTTTACTTATCTCCTCCCCTCCCTCCCCTTCAAAAAAAGAGAAAACGCATTAATAGATTTTATACAAAAAAATATATACGATATATGTGTTGTATATATACGTGTATATAAAGTTTATGTTTATGTTACATACAGCTCTCTTACATCATTCTCTAATAAGAATAATAATTTCATATGGAAATATCCATGATAACATTATGTTTCATGATGGAAATTAAATTTGTAATTCCTTCACAACTTTATATCATCTTTTTATCCTGTTACTTACACAGATGATGAAAAATTAACGACAGAGAAGCAGGTGCCTTTGAGATCGTCAAGCTAGTCATAACAGCTGATCCGTCATATACGAAGGATTCGGAAAAAAAAATACTTCTTTGCTATATGTGAAGAAAGCCAAACATCGAAAACGCCTTATTATATGATACGTTAGATAATGAAACATTTCAAAAAATGTAAAACAAAGTAGGGCGTAAATTTTGTAATGTTCCATTCTTGAAGAGACATAGATTCTATTTATCGCAATAGAACAATCTCTAATTGATAATGAATTTATGAAAAGAAAAACTTTTTTATAACAATACTGAAAATATGTATGTAAAAATGATTTGTAGTTATTTTTCTTTCCGTATAGGGAACATTTTCGATAAGTCTATTTAATATTTTATCGCGATATACATTCACATGCCTGCCGATATAATCTCGAGATATATTCTCCAGATATATTTCTTTCATAACTTCTGCTTCCTAATTATAGCTGCGAGGACAATAATATTATGTTATCAAAAAGCCGATACACACAACTGTAATACGTGATAAAAATGCAGAATCATCCTTTTATTTAGATTGTTTATAATAAATTATGTCTTCTCACGCGGTATTTATCGAATTATTGTGTTATAATTCTGTATTGTGTTTACTTTTTAAAGATCATTAAAATTGATTAATTATTTATGCTAGTACATAGATATTTTATGTAATTTACGGATAGTTTGATAAATTATTTTGTTTTTTCTTATTAATATGTTATCGATAAGAATGTTTTATAGGATTATATATAAATGTATATATATCATAGATTTATTGTTGAATATGCTATCTCACATATCCTATACAGCACAGAGTATTTGCAGCAATATTGCTGTAACATGTAATGTTGCTGCAAAGTTGCAGCAGTGTTGCTGCAACTGTTGTGCAACTTTATACTGTAGGAGATATATAAAAATTATACTTTCTAAAAAACCGATATATATCTTATTTACGTATATAGTTGGAATTCTGATCCGATAAAATATGTTGTGATAAATCTATGACATATATTGTCTTCGCAATGTTCATATACTATACGAACATTGCGTATGACATATGCACACGTGTATGTGCGTGCGTGCGTGCGTGCGTGCGCGCGTGCGTGTGTGTATCCAAAATCTAAATTATAAGCTTAGCTGTACAAAATAAAGTAAAATTAGTCCCCTTGTAATTAAACTTGTAATTTTCCTCTGTATATTTCGTTGTAAAGTACAAAGATGGTATATGTAAAAGAACGTTAGTACTATGTATTAGCAAAATAATTGATCGAATTTAAAAAATTGTATAAAGAATTGTACTTTATTAGCATACGCATAGAATTTGTACATTTTGTTGTATATTACTTAATAATTATCATTATACATAATTGATCATAATATTGTATTTAGCAAGCAAATGTGTGTATTAATTTAAATATAATTAATAAATTTGTTTCTAGCAAATAATATATATATATATATGTATGTATATGTGTGTTTCACACATATCGTCATAAATAAAGATCTTTTTAAAAGCGAACATACACTCGCATAACTTTCTGCGCGCGCGCGGAATTCATAAAAATATAAACCAAACAGATACGAGAGCTCACTGAGCGCTTATGAGTGAATCCAGCATTAGTGAGCGGTCGTGGTACTAAACGGTTGGCACCCATTGCCAACTGCAAGAGTTGAAAATATCCTTTTTCTGGCGGGGTGCCGAGTACTCACGTGCTCGACTCGCCTGGCTTTTTCGTATTTGAGAAATTTGCCATTAATGACCCCTTTTACACCGTTAAACGGTTAGTACGCGTATCAAATTGATGCGGATTAAATGTTTGATACGTCCTCATTTACACAGATCTGCCTCAGAACGAGTCAGGTTAGGTGACAATGTCTTCACTGCTTTTCAACATGTAAAACTTCTAATTCTAATTTTAACCTGAACTTAAAAGCAGTGGTGAATTTTAATATATGATCCAAAACGAATCAAGCGTTTACAGCACACTGAGATTCTTTGATACCATTTGATACGCGTATCAGCTTGGTCTGATACTTTTGATTCAGAAATATCAGACCAAAATAATCCGCCAGCGGTTTATATCAAGCGTATCAATAAGTGATTTGGTGCTTCGCAAATATCATCCTATCCTGTTATTCATCGAATGTTAAACAAGAATAAATTGATGTCTGGAAGCACTCGGTGTACATTTCCGAACGCAGCCTTGGTAAAAACGTCTAACCAAAGAATAAATTTGCAATTTGTGTATGCAATGTGTCATATAAAGAATACGCTTCGACTTTTATTTGTTTCTTTTAAGTTTCATCAACTTTGAATGATAAGAGTATAATTATTGTCATTTAATTTTTCTGATTTATATATATATATATATATAAAATTTCGTAATTACATACCAGTTCCAGGCGGACCATATAATAATACGCCTTTGCAAGAACCGAGTCTCCTATTAAATAAGCTTGGATATTTCATGGGATAAAGTATGGCTTTTTTTTATAAATAAATTTGCAATTTGTGTATGCAATGTGTCATATAAAGAATACGCTTCGACTTTTATTTGTTTCTTTTAAGTTTCATCAACTTTGAATGATAAGAGTATAATTATTGTCATTTAATTTTTCTGATTTATATATATATATATATATAAAATTTCGTAAGAGCACTTATTATAATAGAGAACTGCAACTTTTCCAAAGTGTGCGTGCGTGCATGCGTGGGTGAACATGTATACGTATATTATACTATTATATCATAGACGTTTGCGATATAAATAAGCGATATTTATCTAATATTGAAAGAGAATATTCATCTAATGTTGTGACATCTCGATATGGTATTTCAAAGGTCTCGCAAAGTGGCCTCGATGACTTTCGACGTTTCGAGGATTCGATATCGAAAATGGATCGAAAATGGATCGAAAATGAAAATACTCGCGAGAGCAGCGACCGGTAGGAACTGCGAGAATGCGAGCCTGCGACCCGCGACGGCTGCGACCACTCGGACCACTGCGAGCTGCGACTCCGCGAGACGCGAGAGGCGCGAGAGCAGCGAGAGCAGCGAGAGGCAGCGTAGTGCGCACGGAAAAATTGGGTCGATGCGCGGAAGATGGCGGCCGTTGCGTGATGCGCGTAAGAAGACTCGTATCTCGTACCTCGTACTTGGATGTCTCGGGTTTTGTGAGAAACATGAAAGAACGACGGTCAGGTGCGTAAACACGCGCGAGACGCGACCTGTCGTGGTACGGAGTACAGGCCCCGTCGTAAAAACTGCTCGCTCGCGTCAAATCTTGATTCGGATCGCGGCAGTGTTGACGAATTTGTTTACGATAAGCGGCAACGAGAGAAGAAGCTGCCTTTTATGGTTCTCGACTGTCGTCGGTCGTCGGTCGTCGCCGTCGCCGTCGCCGTCGCGATTCTAGACTTCTAGACGGTCTAGACCGCTTCGCGGCTCGCGAACCTCGCGGTTGCTCGCGACTCCGAGTCGATCACATCTACTGCAGAGTGCAGTGAGCGGTGGCGGTGGGAAAGAAAAATAGGAGCACAAACCCGCAACGGACACATTCGACACTGGAGATTAAGTGTTGCCGGACTTGGGCCCGGTGAGAAGAACAGTAGAGATGCTGAAGCAATTGCAGATGGGGATGAGAGCTTTCCTCTTAATGGCCTCCCGTGTGTGGACCTGCATCTGCTTTCTACTCAAGAAGCAGGTTAGAGCCGTAAGTAGGTGCTTCGCGAATCGCGCCTCTCTTCGCGCCTTCAGCCTTCTTCCGCAGTCAGTTTCCGCACTTAAATTGAGCATATGAGCCATCTGATCGACGAATCGTTTTCTCACCTTCCTTTATCGCGACATGTGGATATTATTGACATTCGTTGATGTAACACTCTTCGATGATACGTGGTGGTAATTTCCTGATGCGACCTTGCACGAATCTTTTTTATCTATAAAATTTAATCTATGTAATGATATTGTAAAAATTACCTGAAAAATTATTTTATAAAAGTAACAATTTTTCTATATTTCTCAATTTTTTTCTCAATTTTTTAAAATATATTTAATATTGCTACGTATAGGGTGGAAATTTTTCTGTTTATAAAAAGAACTCAGTTTTATTTTCTTCTTTTAGCTGAGTCAAATCTTTTAAGTTATAATTTTGAAATAATGGATTATACCCTAGTTGCTCTCTTCAGAAATATTCATCTTTTTACGTGTGACTCGTGTTTGTTTTCAATCAAGATGCGAGTTAGAGGTGTAAGTAGTTACTTAATGCTGCCATTTGATATTTACATGTGTGTACAGTTGTATTTTTATTTAATTTGCGTAACACGAGATATATAATATACCTACTACTCCAAATCTTTATTCTGTTTACATTTATATTTTTATTATTTACATCTCCTGCAATTGTCATATTGTGATATTATAATTATAATTATTGTTTTTTTTTATTATAAAAGTATTTTCTTTTATTTCATGTAACGCGGTACATTAATCTCTGTTTTAATTTTCTTGCGAAGGTCACTTTTTTTTCATATATTACGATTGTAATGTACAAATATATTTTTTTACCATTTTGTTGTAGATCTCACAGATGCAACCAGTCAAATATGAGATCTTCCCGCTTTCACCTTTATCTAGGCACAGACTTAGTAAGTATTTCAATGATGCATACATGAATTTTTACTTTGTACTACCTTGCGTTTAATGTTTTTCAGTATTTGTGTATAATGCATGAATGTTTCAGGTATAGTTAAGAGAAAAGTATTAGTACTGGATTTAGACGAAACCTTAATTCACTCTCATCACGATGGAGTAGCAAGGCCAACTGTCAGGCCTGGTACACCTCCAGATTTTGTTCTTAAAGTGACGATAGACAGACATCCTGTTAGATTTTTTGTCCATAAAAGACCACACGTAGATTTTTTCTTGGATATTGTTAGTCAGTGGTAAGTACTGTTATTTAAAAAATACTATTCCAAAATTATGTTGGCAAATAAACTTCATAAATTTTCACTTGGATTTTATTCTCAATATGTTTCGTGGTACAAGTTTGCATTAATTATTTCCTATTATTATCTACATCAATTAGGTACGAGCTAGTAGTTTTTACTGCATCTATGGAAATATATGGGGCAGCAGTTGCAGATAAATTAGATAATAACAGAGGTATTTTAAGGCGCAGATATTATAGACAACATTGTACGCCAGAAATGGGTTCCTACACCAAGGATTTATCAGCAATCTGTTCAGATCTCTCTTCAGTCTTTATTCTTGATAACAGCCCAGGAGCTTACAGAGCTTACCCTCGTAAGTATATATTTATATCATTTTAATAGAATTACTTTTTCTTTTACTATGTCTTTCACGTTTAGACTTTATAGAATGAGAGTCAATTTCTATTTCCTTTAAAATATCTAACACATTTGTTAAGTGCGTGTAATATCTTTTACTATAATATTTGTATGTATGCGTCATTAATGTGTTGTCCCATCTTTCTAGAAATGAACAAATTTAACGATACCGTACTTAATGTTCAAACATGACAACAAAAATTTTTAATTCTGCTTTTAAAAAGAGATACGATACTATAATATATAATACATGTGCCATTTAGAAAATAGAGAGAAAATCTTTTCTATTTCTTGACTGTGTGTGTGTGTGTGTGTGTGTGTGTGTGTGTGTGTGTGTGTGTGTGTGTGCAAAGTAAAAACATCTTTTCGTGATTTGCCTTATTTTATAAAAGAAATGCACATAATTTCGTGATGGATAAAATTAACAAGATTAATAATGCGCTAAACTATATGTATCATTGTGTCTTCTTTCTTATGTCATAGACAACGCGATACCCATAAAATCATGGTTCAGCGATGCGGGAGACACTGCTTTGTTAAGCTTACTTCCAGAAATCTTCGTTTCACGCAAGATGTACGATCCGTTCTTTCAAGGAATTTACACTTACATCATACTTGGTAGCATAGCCGAGATTAAACAATATACTAGATATTCTAGAGTTGGAACTATTAGCAGTTTCAGTTAGTGTGTCTAGCTTAGGATTATTATTGTTATTAATTAATAGCAACATTAGGTCGCTGCCCACATAATGAGAGAGCCCTCCCCTTCTTCAGTCTTTTTTTTCTATACTCGAACAAACAGCGGCGAGTAAATGATATTTCCCCGAAGGGAATGATATTCAGCCAATGTATAATTACATAAGCACAAAGCATCCTAGGATAATTCTTTACATTGTACAGTCCATGTGTGCAGAATCATAAAGCAATTTTTTTTACTTTTTCTGTAAGCCTTTGCCAAAGATCAAGATACGAAAATAAGATAAAACCGCACTAGCCAGCAGGATTTTTTATTTTAGGTATACTTAAAATTTTTATTTATATATTTCGGCAGCACATTATGGAAGATCAATCATTGAAATAAAGTACTTTTGTTATTGTATATTATTAACCTAGGATGTGTGTATAGAGTGAGAGAGTGAGAGAGAGAGAGAGAGATATGTACCTAAGTCAAATGGATTTCGCTGTAACTCACTGTATCAGTGAGGCAGCTGTCCTGGTTATATCTAATAAAAAAAAGTATTAATATAAAACCAGGAGAGTGAACATCTGTTCTCGTCAAGACTTCCGCAATTTGGAATATTACATGTATGATCTATAAGATTGATTGCATTGGTGTGCGCTCTTATATGAAGAGTTATAATATGTGATTCTCATCAATACCTTGGTTTTCTCCACATAAAACAGTTACAATTAATAAATAGATAAACGAGAGAATATTTTTTAAGTTTTTAAAGAAATGTGTTCATAAATATCTTGATGTAATGTTCGAATATTCATTAGCCGTCGTCATAAATTCTTATTTTTAAATAATAACCTTGAGATTGTAAGATTGAGGCAAAATTGATTTATACATTTTTCTTTACAAGAGTTTTAACATGATTAATCAATTATTTGTATACATACAAAAATGTTCTTTGTACAATACTCATTTCGCTTACACTTTTTTGTTTTATTATATATAAATTTGTATTGCTTTATAAAATAAAATATTTAAATATTTAATTATAATAAAAAATCTTGTTATATAAACTGTACTATATGATTATACCTTTCTGCATATATCGGATTATATATGTGTGCGTGTGTGTATAATTGTGTAAAATATATATAATAGTGTATACAATTTTCTTTACTTATTGATATTCAAAAATATAGGAAAAGAATATAAAAGAAAAGTCTCAACTTATAATCTTAAGATTATTATTTTATATTTCGAAATCAAAATCTTCAGCAGAGTATTCAAATTATAATAATCTTCAAATTATAATAAAATACTCGAAATGTTATGTAAAAATAGACAAATTTTTCTCTAATTTAAGAAACACATTTGTTTCATTTACATAGTTGAGTATATAATTTATTTATTTCATACTCGTGAAAGCTGAGAAAAATAAATCACATGTGAACTCTTCTTGTAAGTGATATATAATAGCAAGCTATATACATGGCACATACACACATATGTACACGCATCTGTGTACTTTGTTTGCTTATTGTTAGTGATACAACAATAATATCGAATATTATACAGTTTGTACATATTACTCGGATGTATGTTGACGCAATTAAAGTGTGATTGATTTTTGTATGAATGACCAATATAAATAAGTTACATGGACTTCATCTAATATCTATATATGTATGTTAAATATATGTGCGCGCGCACATACACAACACAAACACATATACACACATGCATTTATACATAAATGTAAAATCAATTTATTCAATTTACATTTAAAAAGTTAAAAAAGAACAATACGCCCATGTGTACAAGATTTAGCGATATCAGTCATCCTTCAATAAAGATTTTTTAATTAAAGTTATCGTTCTTCTATTATATGTATATTATAGAACTTGTGTGCTCTCTTTATTGTACATAACAATCATTTTCTCAAGACATGAGTCATGGGCAATACAGTATTCTATGGAAAATGGAAGTAAAGTTAATTTTTCAATTTATTTATTCAAAAATTATATCTGTACACATATGTATAACACTGTCTGCAATGTAACGCATACAGATATTACATGAAGAAGTACACTAATTTCTCAATTTATAATACGATACAATTCCATTTTCGATATAAAATTTCAACATTACAAGATTCTTAAACACGATACCTTGTATTGTAACTATGTCTTCGATATTTTTTATTCTAGATTTAAATATTAACATTTACATATATATTATATATATTAAGTAATTTATTTCACGGCATAGAGTTATAGAGAATTGCTATATCTTTTTTTATATCTATAATTTATCTCCACACAAAACAACTAAACTTAATTCTTACAAATTTACAAGGACGTTTCTAGATGTGTAATTCACACAATTATAAAATCCAAAGTATGGCTTCTGCTCGCGTAAAATCTTTTCAAAAAGCATTTAAAGAATTTTCTAATTTCCTTTTTTTCCATGTTCTGTTTCTTCTCATCTGTCTTGTACTACGATAAAGTATCAAAGTAATTTTTTAAAGAAACTATTAACAGTCTGTTCTCTTTTAGTTCTTATACAAAAAGAAAACATTTTATTAAAAATTACGAGGAGATCTGTAATTACATTAATTTAATACATTTATTCAATCGATTTGCTATGTTATTCTGGTAAATGACACAATCGATAAAAGCTGTTCTTTGTAATAGAACATTGTTTGATAGATATTAAAACATTGACAAAGTTATGAATATATATTTGGTGTACTACCAAATATACAGATCAATGCTACTATAATAATGCTACTAGTATAAGTAGCAAGATGCTAAAAAAAAGGATTCAGATCCTTTGGTCCTTTTCTTTTCTAACATCCTGTATAAAAATAACATCAAGCATCTTTGTAATATATCATGTAGTACTTATTGAAATTAGAATCCTTTTGCTTTCAATATTATGCCGAATATATCGCGTATATCGAAGACTATCATTATGGAAGTAATTATGACGAACTCAAAACTACTAAACTTATTCCTTAGATGGATCTTCTCGAATCATTTCCAAAGAACTATCCGAATTGTTAGTACTGCTACCACTTCCAGCATCGTCTTCTCGTTCAGTTACTTTTTCTTGGCTTACATTTGTTGCACTCAACTGCCATGGTGGTATAGATGCAGGGGCAGTAGGAAATTGTTTTCTATTTTAAGATAAAATTGAAAATTAATAATAAATATAATTATAAACAATGTATAAAAATTTTCAGTTGACGCTTTTTGTGCATTGAATTCATGATATAGACAGATAAATATACATAGTCTAATCAGAGAGATATTTGCAAAGAAAGATTACTTTAAAAGTGCAGATGGTCAAAAATAGGAATAAGATAAAAAAAATGCACAAATTTATATTTTAAAGTTACATTTTGTAAAATAAACTGTTGTTTAAAAGAAAGTTACCAGAATATCCAGATATCAATTTTTTAAGCAATTTCAAATGAAACTATATGTACGAGAGAGTGTGAGGTTGTGATGATGTTTGATCTCTTGTAAAAATAAATGATCTTAATATAAGCAAATATTACATATACAAGAATAAAATGATAAATAATGTCTAAAAGAAATAATCTCATTGTGTGGCAATAAATTGCTATTACTGACAATCTATGTGCATCGCTTATTGTATACGCTTTATATAAAAAGAAAGGAAAGTGCGTATATACCTTGATAAAAGTAATGCTTTTAGACTAGATAAATCATGTTTAAGTTCTTGCACCAATTGTGGGATAGTTGGATCCAATGCTTGATGCTGAGTCAATTTTTGCACTTCACCTTCTACCTTCAAAATTGAATCTTTCACTTCTTTCATGGAATTTTGGACGGTTTTATCTAGTTCAGTTACCTTATCTCCTATGCAACTTTTTTTTTTCCGACCAAACAGAAAGGGTTCTATAAATTTCTACAAAATTAAAAATTACATTATTATATTCAATAATATAAATAAAATGAAATATATATATATATATATATATATTATATATAATTTTTATCTTACATAAGATTTAGTTATAGAAAATTCAAAAGCAATGTACTAGAAGTTTTGCACTTAAAAAAACATAAAATCTTTTAATTTCTTTGCACTATAAAAGATACCTTATAAAACCAATATGCACAGTATAATGTGACACCAATTAATGCAGTTGCATTAAAGAATTCTTTAATTTTCCATAAAAATGTCGGTTGGTAAACATTCATTTGACGATATGGATAAATAGATCCCGATGGTATTTGTACAGCAGTATATGGATTCTGATTCTGAAGGGTATTGCGATCAGCTATATTCATATCAGCTATATCAACAGATGCTAGTTTGAAAGCTGTTTTAATCTCTTCATCCGTGAGGCCTTTCCTTTTAAGAAATTCCTGCTTTTGCGTCAATGGACTCGATGACACTTTAGGATTTTGTAGAAACTGCACTGCTGTTTTCACCTTTAGAAATATTAATATTTTACAAGTTTTATAATAATGTAAATTTATACATAAGATAATGTGCATTCATGTTGGATAGAGAGTGCTTTTTCTAGTATACACATAATTAGATAAATACGTGCATAATTTATCAGTGAAATTTACAGAATAATTAAACATGGATATATCTTGTAATTTTTTAATTTACATAACCCAATGTGTGATCAATGATAATTTACCAAATTCTCCCGTAACGGAAGAATATTATTGTTTGTATCTTGATCAGTCATCCTGATTAGCCTTTGACCGTTTGACTTTCTCACTTGATATAATCAAAACGACATTACTATGCAAATTGCAGTCCTATATATTGTAAACTGCAAATCACATTTTCTGGATAAAACAATTACAGTACATACACACGTGTATATATATATATCTCATGAATCTCGCTTGCACGAGAAAGCTCACTAGACTCTGGAGTCGCAAGTCACTAGGAAAACTGGAAACCGAAAAAGTGCTATTTAGACTCACTTTAAAGGTTTGTTTCTCGAATCTTGGGGCCAATTTCATCAACGTCAGTCAACTTAGGCTGTTGTTCCAAATTTACTGCCAGCACAGAAAATGCTACAGTTTACGTTACGTGCACTATAGATTTTCAGTACTGGCAGTCAATTTTTTGGAACACAGCCTTAATCGGCCGTTAACTGACCAATCGCATTTGCTGTTTAGTAGAATTGACCAATTACAGGGTACTTTCCATTTGATGACACAAGCGTCGTTCTATCCTTCTTGACAGTCAGAGAGTGACAAAGATAGAATGACATTTGTGTCGACACTTGTGTCATCAAATGGAAAGCACCCACAGTTGACAGTTAATCACGATTAAGCTTAATCGGCGTTGGTGAAACCGAGTCCTTGAGTACGAATTTATAACTGTTTGTCGGTAATATAGATTTTCTTCTTCTTGCAAAAAATGGCTTCCTTTCTTTCGATTACCGACGAGATACTATTAAGGCCATGGCACACACACCTTCCATAACAGTATCCTTAAGGGCGCGTTCACATCTTGACGGAAAAGCAGAAGCGGAAAAGCAGTGGCCAATCACAACTCGTGCTGGTAGTAAGTAGTACAAAAAGCCGAAATTGTCGACTACCAACGCGAGTTCTGATTGGCTGCTGCTTTTCCGCTTTCTGCTTTTCCGTCCAGGTGTGAACGTGCCCTAAAGATGCCATTACATGAACGCAGAAACGGGCAACCAATCAGTAATCGGTGAAACGCGAAACCATAGATTTGTTCGCGTCGCAAACTCCAACATGCTCCAACATGCTCCTATCATAGTTCCTATTCACTCTATCAAGCGCGTTGGAGTGAGTAAGAGCTATGATAGGAGCATATTGGAACATGTTGGAGCTCGCGACGCGAACAAACCTCTAGAGAATGCGTTATCGAAGCAACCAATCAGCGCTATTTCGAATAGCTAATCTCGAAATTGCAATGACCAATCAGAACACTTAACACCAGTCGCGCTTCTCTTATAAATATAAGACTCTAGACACATGAAATATTGGCCTTATGCTGCAAACGTCTGCTATCTAGCATCTTTATGACGGCAGCCTAGAAACTAGTATGGCGTTTATTGTGAGAGCAGCTGCTTGGATTATTTGAAAATACGGCTCTCTCTTTCTCTCTCTCTCTCTCTTTCTCTTTCTTTCTCTCTCTGTGTCGTTGTTGATTAGCCGGTGAAGAAAAGATAGAGAAAACATTGCGCTAACGCTAAGCCGCTCATAATTGCTGAATCTCGCGTATCTCCAGATTTCAATCATCATCATCATCATTGTCGTCGTCGTCGTCGTCATCATCATCATCATCATCATCATTATCATCATCATCATCGTCATTATCGTCATTATCATCATCATCATCATTATCATCATCATCATCATCATCATCATTATCATTATCATTATCATCATCGCCGTCATCACCAACATTGTAAGCATGACGGACCGAACCGAGCTGAGAATGAATGTGGCTGCTTTGAAACGAGTTGACCCCTACGTCAAGGATATTTTGGAAACTGCGACCCATGTCGCTCTGTATACATTTAACGCGGATGAAAATGAATGGGAAAAAACGGACATCGAGGGTGCCCTGTTCTTGTACTCGAGGAATGGCGAGCCATACAACAGTATTCTCATAATGAACAGGTAGTATATACCGAGGTGTTATATATCTACCAGCTAGAAAAATATAACGTGTGACGTTTTACTTTGCATCGCCAGTGGTTTACTCGAGAGATTGTAAATTATTTTTATCCAAGTTTAGTATCTTGTGCACATCTATCCTATATTCTATATTAATAATACTAAAAGTATTATATAAAAAATTGTATATATATTTGTTACAGATTGAATACAAACAATCTAGTGGAACCGGTTGCTCCAGGTTTAGATTTACAACTGCAGGAACCGTTTCTGCTCTATAGAAATTCCAGATGCAACATCTATGGTATTTGGTTTTATGAAAAAGAAGAATGCGTACGCATCGCAAACATGTTAAATAAACTTCTCAAAGAATGTGAAGAAAATCGCAAAATCACTAACAAACCGCTACTGAAGACTAAAAAGACCTCTGGACCCACCGTAAACAACGTGGATATATTCAGCATGCTTAGCAAGGCACAAGAGGACTTTAACACGAGCAGAGGTAGCGGTGGAGGTGGCGAAGGCGATAACGGTAACACGATAATAGGATCAAAGTCTCCATCGGTTACACCCATGACCGACAATATTTCTGGACCTCTAGTTGCTCCCTTAGGACCTGACGTCACTTCGCAAAGTGTAATGGACTTCTTTGCTAAAGCCAAGGTTAGCGTTTTATTTCTTTGCTGCTCCATTTGACATATCATTATTTCTCTATCCCTTATATCACTTGTGTCGATCAGGTGAATACTGGACATTTCAAAGCAGGCGACCAACCTACTGCAGGAAATACAGTTGCGGTTGAAAGTAAACCTTTACTTGCACGTTTAATGTCTCATCCGGCAGCGCATACTTTAGAACATATTGAGAAACAGCAGAGATCTGTGACACCCCAACCATCTCATCAGTCACAACCGACAACGATTCCATCCACAAATAAGTCTAAAAAACGAAATAAAGCGACTTTGCAGCAAGAATCTATAATATCTACATCAGCACCGATTTCTCAAGATTTGCCGCTACCTGCTACTCAAAATGTTAATGATTCAAATGCATCGACTGGATTCCTCAGGATACAGTCGCCAACCAACGTAACGTCTTCTACTTTAAGAAATCATCAAGTTTCGAACGTTACTAATACCAACAATGCCAATCCACTTGCGTCATTATTCGCTCATGCTTCCGGAAGTACAGTAAGAAAATTAAACAAAATTTCTTTTATCTTTTGTATTAAGCATGTGTATATTCGAAAAATCATTGTTTTTTTTCTGTATCCTGATTTAGTCGTCAGAGGATCTTATCCCGGCGGCGTCTACATTGTCAGGAAGAGGCTCGGCACCAGCATTAATACCACCTGTCATGTTTGCCGCTCCTAGTCCACCCGAACCCTTAAACCGACCGTTAGAGCCACTAACGAGGAATCAACTTTTACAAGCATTCAATTATTTGTTGAAAAGCGATCCGGATTTCATCAACAAACTTCACGAGGCCTACGTCAAATCGTTTGGAGAGATACTTTCTTAAACTCATTATATTATTGTATTAATTGCAAAAAAACCCATTGTATGGGTTATGACTGAACAAAAGGAACATCACTAAGCTAAATCTCAATATTCCTTACGTGCATGTACATGCATAGATGATATGTAATGCTCGACATTCAATTGAGAAGATAAGCATCGTTTCTTTTACAAGAAAAGGAAAATTTCTTTTTTGATCGAAGATTAGAAAGCAGATATGGAATAGAACATACAATATAATACCTTGAACAGTATTTTTATAAAGGAATGCGCTTTCTTTCGAAACAAAGTAAAGAGGCCGAACGAGCAGGAACTCATATAATGAAGTATGGTACGAATGAGAAATTGCATCTTAAACAAGTGGACTTATTATGAATGGTATAATTATATACATATATATATATATACATATACACACACACACACGCACACACACACACACACATATACAGGGTAGGCCATTTTAATCAATACACGCGAATATCTCGAAAAGGAGAAATTTTTTCAAAAAATGTTTCAAACAAAAGTTTTATGGTTTTAAGGGGGAAAGAAGACAGTGACCTTGTTTGACCTTGAGAAGATGTCCTTAAGGTCAGATCCATGTTAAATAAAATTTTTTAAACGGAACCCTCCATTTTTTATTGCGTATTCTTATAGCTTATTTCAAGAGCTTTCCAAAACGCTATAATAAAGTACTTTTCCGTTAAGTACTGTAACTTTCGAACCTCATAACTCGAAATGTACTTAACGGAAAAGTACTTTATTATAGCGTTTTGGAAAGCTCTTGAAATAAGCTATAAGAATACGCAATAAAAAATGGAGGGTTCCGTTTAAAAAATTTTATTTAACATGGATCTGACCTTAAGGACATCTTCTCAAGGTCAAACAAGGTCACTGTCTTCTTTCCCCCTTAAAACCATAAAACTTTTGTTTGAAACATTTTTTGAAAAAATTTCTCCTTTTCGAGATATTCGCGTGTATTGATTAAAATGGCCTACCCTTGTGTGTGTGTGCGTGCGGTGTGTGTGTGTGTGTGTGTGTGTGTGTGTGTGTGTGTGTGTGTGTGTGTGTGCGTGCGTGCGTGTGCGCGCGTGCGTGCGTGCGTGCGTGCGTGTGTGTTTGTATGTATAATGAAATTGAACGGTTTTTAAACTGTGATGCCAAAACATTTATATTATATGCGCGTTTTATGATTGAAATTTCAATGCAGCACGAAATCTTTTTTTGAGCTGAGTGAATCATATGAAAACCTATTTTATAGAGTAATGACGTATCCTCCCTATATACCGGATACCAATATGGTACGTGTATGTTATCGATGAAAAGCAACAAATAAATACAGACAAGATGCAATGAAAAGACACTTAAAATATACTTTACTTTTCTTTCCATTTCTCACAAGTAACATGTATAAAATAAAGTTTAGGCAGGCATACTGTACATATTTATTTAGTCATTATTATGTCGTACTATCACAATACAGTGTTTATATGAAATACGCTTAAAAAATATATAAAGAAAAGATAAAATATTCACAAATTGGCTGTGACCGAAGTCGCAACGGCGACTTGAACGAAAAATTTTATGTCGCTTACACAAATTTACTTTCTATTGAATTTTCTTATAAATTATTATGAAATATATAATTTTCCCTCACTTTTTATTGGCGTGTAATATTCGTGAATTAAAATTACGTACTAATATTTTTAGGGAACAGAGTTCAATAGTTGCAACGTTAAAGAACGTTCTCGCATCATTATAACTCGATAATATCATCAAATTTAATGTATCATTCAAGATGATAAAAAATACATTCTATAATATATTTACAATCTTATAGTGACACAGAAACGTATCATATACTTTGTGTCGTCGTAACGTCATGTTTAAAGGATCGAAAAATCTTGATCCATTCTCACTCTTTGATCTCGCGATGTCGACATGCGTGTCGTGTCGACGTTTCGAGGAAATGCAACGAGTAATACATTATCATTATGAGATATAATTTACAGTAGTTGCTTTCTTCGTAGAATTCACAGCCAAGTGGAGCCTTCGACGGCCCGCTAGCTTTCTAAACAGCCGTTTATTTGGTACATGACTCTGTGGAATCTTGCAAACTTGCATACACACACACACACACACACACACACACACACAGGCTATATTTCTCATATGCACATTGTAAAAAAATCAAGAAAGTTGAAACAAAGTTAAATTGGAATAGCATTATTCGTTGTAAAAAGAGAAATCGTATCCCCGGTCTATATACTTAATTATCCTCAATAATATTAACATACAAGTACTCGGTATACAAATACTTTGCTACACAAATGTATGTGTATGGCACAACTCCGGTTTTGCGAGTCATGTATCAAAACTAGCGCAGCCAGCTCTATTAATTAAACTATTACTTAGAACACCTCTTATTGGGAAACTTTGTCATGAAATTTCTTAAATCAGAGGCACTTTCGGTGGTCCAAGTAAGGGTGGCCCATTATTAGATGTTCGATGTGGCACGAATTTAGTTGCGTTTTGTGCCGGCATAGGCTGAAGCCATCTGACAGCTAGGCTGGCGATCATTAGCAGGACGATGAATCCACAGATAGCCACGACGATCGTCGCCGTCGGGAACCATCCGTCAATCGCCTGATTTCCGCGACTGTTTGGATGCAATGGAGCCAAGTACGGTCGTTGATCATCGATCAATACTACAATGATATTATCAACAAGTAATAAATTAAATCAATCGATTATCGACGTTTTACGAATACGAATAGGTTTTTCGAAAGTTTAGAAAGAGATTTTCGTGAAAAAGATATTTGTATCAAAAAAGAGAAATTTAATTCGGTTTATGACGGAATGTGACAAGTGGAATGTTGAAAATGCATTGTTGTAATAGCATGCGAGATGAAAGGAAGAAAAGAAAAACACATTCGTCTCGAACCTCGTAGAGTCTTGTTGAGCCTGTTCCTCATCGCGGGGCTGTCCACATGATTGCAGAGATCTTGATCGCAGCAGAGAAATCCTGTGGGGCACTGACGATTTTTCAAATTTTCATCGAGGCAACCGCTGTGAGCAGTGTGCTCCGCTCTCGAAAGTGACGCATTTGCGTTCGATGGTAATTTTGTAAAGCAACTCCTACCGCGACACATGTATCCCTGAGGAACGCATTCTGGTTGATTGCAATAGCATCTTACTTCTCCCGCATTAGAGGAATCTGCAATCAAAAACATCAATCCTGTAATCGTAAAATGGTTTTAAAATTAAACGTCGAATTGAATCTTTATTAATTTTGTTAATTAATTGCTTGGTAAGGTCAAGAATATCGAGAGAGAATTTCGCATCGAGAAACGTGCTCAACGCATAAATATTATTCAATAATATAAATATAATAATATGCGTGACACAAGAGTGGCCTCCCCGACGACTCCGATGCGACTGTGCTGGACTGTGCTGGACTGTGCGTTAATGAGGACCATACGAAATAAATGAGGGACGTTTATTGAAATATTGCGAAGCCATCTTTATCCGCGAGCTTGCTCGGCTTCGTTCGCATTGCTCGCAATGCCTGAATGCTCTGTTTGCAGCGTTTGCCCGCGGCTTGCCTCAACCCCCGACGGGCCCGATGGCCCGATCTACCATCTTGTCGGGTTCCCCTTGCGACCTCGTCTTTCTCCACCGCCCACCGGTTTCTTGCTAATAAGCCCGCAGCGATGTCTAGCCTGTCTCTGTTTCTCTTTCGCTTGCTCTTGCTTGCTCTTTCCTTGCGAGCGAGCCTTGCCAACTGCTCCGGCCCCGGCCCCGTCCGCGGTCGGGGTCGGGGTCCAGCTCATCGGGGAGCGGGACTAAAAAACGCTAAAACAGCCGAGTCACAAAAGAAAGATTAAAGTGGAGGGAG
>NW_017256572.1:297552-319459 GCF_001594055.1 Mycetomoellerius zeteki
TCTCTCTCTCTCTCTCTCTCTCTCTCTCTCTCTCTCTCTCTCTCTCTCTCTCTCTCTCTCTCTCTTTCTCTTCATCCTCCGATGCAATTCAGGTGATCAAATATCACGCATAAGAGAAAGAATAGGGCCACTTGACAATTTCATCGCGTTCCACTGCAACGATTAGGTACGTGTCGCAAATTGAGAAATTACTCGTGACCTGAAAGGTTACAAGGATGTTAAATTTCAATTTTACGTCGAAAATAGCCAGAAATATTTCTATGTCTAACTATTTAAGTCTATAAGTAAAAATTTAAGATTTCTTGTTCGCTCTTTGCTTCGTTCGTTTTATCAAGTCATTCTGTCAAAGTAAAAAAGAATATGGAATATTTCTTTTTCGATTTCACATTTTAAAGTTGATAAATTCTTTCTACTATAACGTGTTTGTATTCAGTTAGATCGCGCGTGTAATAGTATTTTTTAAAACGTGCGATTGAATCGAAATAAAGAACGGTAGCCTTCCAAAAGAAAAATTCAAAGAGGCCGTCGAACGTCGAGGAGCATACAGTCCCATATGCGCGTTTAAAATAAAAAGGAAAAAGGAGGGAAGCAGCGGGAGGTCGAACCGTCGGCGGAGGAGCCCGACTGAAGAGAGATACGACCGACAAGCCCCTGAGGCCGGGGAAGAGGCGAAGAGGCGAAGAGCCGTCCGAAAACAAACAGACTGCATCACGGAGTCGTTCGTTATTATGCGTCTACGGTATATTAATTATTCCCCGGCTCGGTCCAGCCCGGCATCGATGCGACACGGCCGAGTTATAGGTACTCTCTCCCTTCGCGCATGCATTTCTTTTTTCGTTCCTTCGATATTAGAGTGTTCGAGTGTTGGATCTCACCGGCGAGAATCAGACGTAAACATTTCGATTTTGTTCGATTGTAATGTGACGTTATAATTTAATTTCCACTCGACAAACGAAGTACAATACATTACGTACCTATCCCATAAAGCACCGAAAGTTTTCAGAAATATCTCGGAAATTTTTCAACTGAAAAGTGAAACATTTCATAAAAATTGCAAAATATATCTACAGCATTTCTGAGAGAACTCTGAAAATGTCCGCGATTCTTGCATATGAAACCTTGTTGAAAGGTTGATGAAATGCTACAGAAAAAATCTGTAATCTTTTTGAAATATTATCAAAAAGGTTTCAGCTATTTCTCTAGTACTTAAAAAATGATATTTAAATATATATTGTACTTGATTGATACTTAAATAATACTTAAATTTATTATGTCGATATAATAAATTTAAATTTAAGTATCAATTAAAGTAATTAAACATATATTTAAATATCATTTCTGAAGTACTTATTTATTATTTATTAAGAATTTCGTGATCTTTACAGATTACTTGTTGAAATAAATTTAAAGTATTTCTCAAAAATGGTAATTATACCGCCAATTACCTTGATTAATTAATCATATTACATGTATAAGCACATACATAATTATTATTAAAAAATCACTTACACCTTCCAGTTTCTACATAATACCATTATTTATATATAAAAGTAGTTTTTTCGCAATTAAAGTAGAATAAATCATTCATGTACAAAGTTTTTCGCAATTAAAGTAAAACAACTCACGATAACATTAAAATGACATTAAAATTTCATTTCTGAAAATTTTCCGCAATAATCGCGGTGCTGTATGGGATAGTTTTACGAAATTTTTCCCCTTTGTCCTTCATAACTATACCTCGTCATTACCCATTGCTGTGAGATGGCGAGATGATCATAAACCATCTCTCGAAAAATATCGACAAATACTCGATAATATTATCGTATTCAAATTTATAACGAAAGATAAAATCATAATAAACTAGTGTCGCGAGACGATATTCGAGAGTGCAGAGACTCCGAGCTTTCGCACAAAGAGAAAGCACAACTATATAGACTTGATTTGGACGAGTATCGTTTGTAGGATGGTGATTCGCATGAATATATTTTTCGAAGCTTCGAAGACACCATAAACTTTGAAAATTCGAAGTTAACTTCGAAGCTTGAAATTTTTTCAAAGTCAATCAAAAGTAACAGCTCTAGTTTGTATATACATATAGATATGTGTGTGTGTACATACAATTAAAAGAGTGACGACCCATATATATATATATATATACACGCGACACGTAAGATGTATACCATATCTAAAGTCTAAAGCGTATGTCAGTTCCGACCATTGCATTGCAGTGTCTGCTATGCCGCGCGTAACGATCAAGCTAACGAGTCTCTTCAAATATAAGTATAACTCACGAGAATATTGCGCAACGTCACCTTGCGCAAGAACATAGCAAATTCTCTGTAATGAACCAAATGCATTAGCAAAGGCGCTTTTCTAATTAGCGCTACCGAGCGCGGTCTGCGTAACGGTAATTAGCGTGAGAGTGAGAACAAATCGCGTCTTTGTTTCGCAAGAATAACGATTCGAAAGAAATGCTGTAGCTGCAGGTAGCAAAAATAGCATAGATTTTCTAGATTTTCAAGTTATTTCATCACGACTACTAAAAAGTCGGATTATCTCTAGATAATTAGTAGATATTGACACATCCGCACGTCGGCGCACGTTTCCATCGCGCGTGCAATGTATTCAATATTATGGCATGGCAGCGAGACACCTGTTCGTACTTACGAGCGGAAGAGCTGGTATACGAACCCGCGGGGTTATGCGAAAAGGAAAAAGGGGCGGCCGGTTCATCATCGTGGAAAGGTTTGCGAAAGACGAAAGGAGTGGCTGAAAGTCGAAAGAGCACTGATGACGAAGAGGCCGAAGATGGACCGGTCTGCAGGTCTGTTGGTTCGTCTGCGAGAAGAAGCTCGCGCGCCCAGCGATTCGTGAGAAACTTTCGTCGAGAGTGACGCGTTTCGAATCTCGATGATAAAAATATCGCCTAAAATATCGCATCATTTGTTTGATAATTTTATCGAGGTTTTAGAAAAATTTCAAAATATTAATTTTTCGCAACGCGAAATTATTTGAAAGGAAATGAATCACTTGGACAGCGACCCTGAGCGACGCCTAGGACCGGACGAGTCGAATTGGCTTCCTTCATTATCCGCAGCATTAAATATATGTGAAACAAATATATCGTCAGCTGTCACCCATAGACTTAGAGCTGAAGCGAAAGTTCTCTAAAGCATAATCCTACGTAAGGAATGCTTTTGTCCTTTTGTCGTCACCCAATAATACGTATAAACAAATACCTGCACGAGGATTATCTCGAGTCTCGAGAGTGTGTAACTGCCTAAAATGCATCCGTTTGAAAGGGGAACAACTAAAGTAGTTTCGCTATGCGACGAACGAACCTTCCTTCAGGGCAAGGCGGGGACGCGGGGCGTGGGACGATCCTGTTCGCTCGCGGCTAATTTTCGTTTCACAAAGGTACAGTATCGAAGGTGGTATTTGCGTTGGGACTTGTAACTACCGAGCCGGATTCTATTCAATCATTATGAGGAAGGGAGCTGATGGACTCGCTGGACTTGAGACGATTCGGGAAGCGGGTGAACGCCGCGCCACGTCGCCGAGAGCGGATGGTTACGAGCCCGGGCCGGGCGGTGGGGTGGCAATTAGCAAGAACAATGGAGAGCCGGGGTCCTTGTTCTGGGAAGTAGGCGGAGGGCCTCTCACTCCGGGGGCCCTGCCATTCCATTGGACAGGGGGGCCGCAGGTCCCGCCAGGTACGTGTATCTATAAGGTCCCGAATATACGGTCGAGCATAAGATGGTCGGCTCGGCGCGGGCGCAAGTATATACTGCACGATCCCGGCGTTTCGGCGCTACAAGACAGGCTCTTGATGTTCCCGAGCCTCGGCAACCCGGTGATTAGCCCTACTTAACTCGGATATGCGGACGCGACGCGAGCGGTCCTATCGGCAAGTAAAAGGCATCCTCATCAATTATATGCAATTGCCAAATTGCTCCAAATTACACGCGTTGCTTCTCGAGAAACGCGGGGCCCTTTATGATAATTTTCGTGTTTTTTGCGTTGCGGAGGCAACCTGCGACCATCTTTGGCCATCTTTGCTCGCCGAAAGCGTCCGTCATTACCTCCAGATTCGAGTTAATTAAACTTAAAATTTTAACTCGCCTCACGTCGCGACCGTCGCAAAAGGTGCGACTCGGCGAATGTCGAAGATACCTGGAAGATTCCATTCCGATTCTATAATTGACACATTAGCGATGGATTCGCGTCCACAAAATATCTTTATCATCTTGACACGAAAAGATCATCGAGTGATACACGCGTAAAGAGTTCGGAGTAAATCGTCTCACGCGCGACTATTATTCTCTAGTCACCTCAATCAATCAATTATATTTCGTGGTTAACATCTTATCGTGTATCGTGATGCGATACGACAATATTTAATTCTTTTCGTTTTCTTCACACAATTGTCATCGCGCACGGAAGTAGCGTCGACGAAAATGTACGCGCTATAATGTCCTGCGTAGCGCCTCTTTAACGGAATAACTTGTCCCTTTGAATCTTCGTTCCCGCACATTTGCGTGGGCAATTAGCGCGCGAATCAATGACACCCGCCGACTCGCTCGTCAAGACCAGCTGGCGATGCCTTGAACCTCTTAAACCTTAAACCACTGGGTCTATAAATGGCGCGAAACGAATCGTCGCGTCGGCCGATACACGCCGAGCAACGTTTTTTCACAATTCTTTTATCCCGACTAAAAATGACAAGAGTACGAGGTATATATTATTGGTACAGTCAGTTTTAATAATCTTCCTTTTAACGGTTTATTGTTTCGTGGTCGCGATGCGAAACGCGCGTGAACCCGCGATGTGAAAAGGAAGTGCGAGCCAACCGAGACAGTTGTCAGTCAGTTTTACAGTCAGACAGGCGATTCCTCTTACTGTAAAATAAAATGGGGAAGAAGCGACACAATTTAACATTGCAGTAGGACAATCGTCACCGCGCCGACATGGAAGGGTACCTGTATCCTCGCGGAAGAGTATATCGTTCAGTATATTACTCTCCAGCTCGTACGTAGAAGTAGTAATGACAATTAAGTTACGATCGCGAATATAAAAGCCTACGTCGATAATGACGTAGTAAGAGTGACCGGTGACGTTGGCAAAGTTGGCTCATCCTGTCTCGTAGCTCGTAGCGTTGTCTCGGCGACAGCAGGCAGGCAGGCTGCAGGTAGGTATTAAGGTATGTGCGGAGTGGTGCGGAGTGGTGCGGAGTGGTGCGGAGTGGTGCAGAGTGGTGCAGAGTGGTGCAGAGAAGCCGCGCGTGCCCCGAGCTTCGGGAGTGCACGACTGTGCATGACTGCACGCAAGCGGATACTAAACGGTATCACGTTCCTCATTCGGTCACGCTCCATCAAACGCTATCAATGAAACCGGAGCTATCTCCTCTGCTACATAATGCATCGTTTATATGTATTTTAAGTTACACGTGCAAACGTATATACATATATCATAGATCATCTTTGCATCACGTACGTGACATACAATTTCCTTGCAATTTCGTAATTCGCGCAAAGCGAAAAAATGTCGATAAAGTTTCTCATTAGTATAATTGTCCTCCTGCATTATTTCATTAGCAACAAAATAGGAAATTAGTATGAATAAATTGCAGGTTGAGCTGTGCATGCAGCTCAATTGTAAACGCGTTTCCTTGGAACCGCGGTTGACATTGATTCCTAGAGATCGCACGATGCATTTTATTTATAGAAACGTATCGCATCGATACGAAATATTTCTGCAAGAAGACGTAAGAGACGTAGGTACGTCGCGTTGCCGAATATTAAATGCATGGTGTGACAGTGTCTTTTATTAAATTAACTTGTACATATTGAATGTGCACTGAAAAAAAATTCACGAAATTTGAATAAATATTCGTTTGGATAGTACCAATGGGATCATTTACTTGCAATAGATAAATATTTGTTCAATTAAAGAAAATTAAGTATAGGTAACTTATTGTAATTTATGTATCATTTTTTAAAATCGAATAAATATAAATATTTAGTTTCTGCAAGCAAATGGTCCCGTTGGTACTGTTTAAACCAAATGTTTATACAAATTTTGCAAATTTTTTTTTAGTGTGTTACGCGAAACAATTAATCTTTTCGACATGCATTCCTTTACATTCGAATATTCCGGGATGCAGGACTGTCGACGGTCGAGATTCATTCTCGTTTCTCCGAAGAGAAACCCGCGCGCGATTACTTTCGCTCGCCTCGAGCAATGCAAACACGTCATCGGTCCGCAAAAAGTGCGGACTGCGAAGAGGGAAGCTCGGAATCGCGTTAATTGATCCAGAACGGTCGCGCCCGCGCCGCCGTTATTGGCTAGCTATCGCCACTCTCGGCGCGGTAGCACGTGATTCAATGTACCAGCGTATGTACATTTACATACGTGTGTACGAGGAAGATATATCTCGTTTGACGAGTGATGGCGAATATAGGTAATGTGAATTCCATGAAAATGCAAATGAATTGTTACAATATGAAATTATTATCTATGAAAGCGCAAATACTACCCTATTTCAGTTCGTCGATTTAAAAGTAACCATCGTAAAGAGAATCAAGATTCTCTATTTCAACAACGCGAAACGAACACGTCTATTTGCATTCTCCAAGCCTTATGAGGCTCGCCGAAATCGGGGAGTTTTCTTGAAAATGCATACGGGGTATGTGCCGAGTTTTCTCCGTTCCGCTGCAGATATACTGTTGGCCGTAGCTCCCTCGTGAGCCCTCGTGAGCCCTCGTCAGTCGTCGCGCAGTCATCGCGCGTCGTAAGTTCGTTGATCGCCAAGCGAATTTGGATTCGATGCATCCCGATTCTCGCATGCATGCCATACGCCTGCCTGTCGCCCTGCACCGCGCATACGAACCGCGCTATTAACATAACGCGCGTCTATTCCAAATTTATTCCACGGATATAACTTACGCCACGCACACGCGGCACTTACGGCACACGGTGATTGATAGTGAAAAGCAAACGTCCAAACGTCGAGTAATTACGATGCGCGCGCGCGTGTCTCGTTGAGCGTTTTTCACAATCATACACATAGTTCTCTATCGCGGAATGCACTTTACGCGCCAAACCGACGAAACGAAGAAAGAGTGAGCTCTTCGCGCGTATCTGCCATGTGATTGTCGACGAAGCGTCGTCGAGACGGCTGTGAGATACATATGATATTAATTTGACTGCATTTTTCCGGATTAATTCGTTCGATCGACAATGCGAATTTAAGAAATTTAAGAAAAGCGATAGCTGCGATGTAGACAACGAGACACTTATGATATCGTACGCCGCGTGAAATTCCAAGTTTAATAAAACGGAATACGTTTTCTAAGGAGGTATATTTATAGAGCGCGATCGCGCGTAGGTACGTTTGATCGTTTACACGATCGTACGTATATAAGTACGTGATCGTATGCGGCGCCGCACCCGGCCGCCAAGTGCGCGCGGATAATTTTTACATAACAAAAGCGAAAGACCGAGAGCGTTGCCACATGAATGTTAAATTGGGATAAATTATGTACTCTTATGCAACATTATATAAATACATTTATAAATACATTTGAGATAATAGAGAAGCTCGAGTGCATATCGAGTCGGTACGTACATATGTATATTTGTGTACTCGTATTATACCATCGATTCCTCGTGCAAAAAATAAGTGAGAGACAAGCGCGAATAAATCTTGGGACAATCCAGAGTTTTCCAAATTAATTTATGAGATCAAGTTCTCTCGTTGCAATCGCACGCATTGTATAGTAATTAGTCGAATAGTCTGCAGAGTAAGGCTCTATGAATTGGATGATTTGAATAACAATACCGTTGCAAACGAAGCATTAAATGTAGCGGTAAACAAGTAGTGAACGAGATTGGGATCGCAAGAATTAGCATGTCGGAACACCTGTCATTCGCCTACACAAACAAATTTAAGTTGCGGCAAAGCAATCAGATATAATCGGTATAAATTTTGTTATTTTTAAACAATCGTTAACACTATAACTTTTCCTCTTTCTCAGGAAGGATTTCGAGACAAGGAGATGAAAAATATTCTTGACTCTTACTTAATCTTATTATCGTAACTTTATGCAGAATAAAAATAAAACGATATTAAGATTAAAATCAATAATATTCCGATTCCTTTCCCTCGAATTAAATAAGATTAACTTCTTGTCTTGAGACAAGAGTATAACACCACCGTATAAATTTAAGTTTATATATTATATTTTTACGTTTAGAATAAATCTTTACCCAATGTTACAATAATGCGCACGATGCTATAGTATTTGACGTAAAACTGATGTCTAACATCATTTTATTCTAGATTTACGAATTTTCCGTTGAAGAATAATATTATAAAATATTCCTTTGTTAACGATAAATATAATTGTCTCTATACCGATCCTATTTTATGTAGATCGAAGAATATAAATAGCATTGCAATCCGAAAATCTTTTTTATGGTGTAAAGAGATTTTCAATGATAGCACCCAGCAAACGCTAAATATTCTTGAAATATTCATAAACTGTTCCTAAAATCCCCAAAAAACATTCCAAGAATACTCCAAAACATTCCGAATATTTACGGTAAATTAACGCATCGTCACTCTTGATATCGACGAAGAAACATTCTACACGGAAAACTTGCATCAGCGGCCATCGAACGAGTCGTTAACTTTATATACGGTTTACGTGTCGTTCGTCGAGTTGTTTTTACTCAATCTGGATGCGGTTTGCAATGGCGAAAGCGCCTATTACGCGGTGACTTTTAGTCAGTGAGCATGCCTTTATATCCGTCGTAATTCCACCAACTTAATTAACAGTAGGTTATTTAATTAATGGTAGGAATGTACAATTCCACGTCGATCAACTCGGTATATATACACACACACACACACACACACACACACACACATATATATATAAAAACGTGCGTGCAAAAACCGGTCTCTCTCCCTGAAGATAGATGTACTACGCGTGTTTCGTTTTGCGAAAAGAACAAGTTGTTTGTTCGGCCTGTAGTGCATTTTACACGCATCATATGCGATAAAAAAATCTGGATAATAGACAAGTATAGATGTGTCAGTATACTGTTGCATGTCGGTAAACGTTTTTACACGCGTTATGCGTATGCGATGGCGTTTGCGACGTTACGTGCGGCAGCGATAACGTCATTTCTGTACGCCACACTATTTGCAAAATGTAGACGCGATAAAGAAGCATTTGAAGGTGTCGTGGCAAAAATTTATAAAACGTGTTTTATATATACACGCGTGTCACATATTTGATAGACGATACATGTAATTCTGGCGAAAGATTGTCGACTCGTATCGAAATTAACGAGAAACGTACTGTTTAAAAAGTAACGTCGGGGATCTCGATTTTCGCATCGTTACGAATCCTTGAGCAAATTCCGCGAAGACGGGGTAAACCGCATCGTTACGAATCCGGGCATAGCGATCGCTTCGTGGGACACCACATATGTGTAGTCGACTACGCCAAGTATTTATGTATGGGACGTATGTACATAGCCAAAGAGGTACAAACTCGTCACGCACGCATGCACATCCGTGTGGCCGACACTGCCGACAGGCGCCACCGATTCGAGGTTGTGTGCGTGCGTGCGTGCGTGCGTGCGTGCGTGCGCCAGCTGTAGTCGCCCGCACCTCACCGCACCGCGCCGTGGGCACTTACGACCACTTACGACTCTTACGACTCTTACGAGGAGCGTACGCGGGAGCGTGCGTGTGTGAGTGATCAACCAGCCGTATGCGTGCATACGCTCCGCTCTCGTCGTTGGCGTCGATGAGCTCGCATTTTTGGTCGTGTCGCGCCACTCGCCACTCGAAAGACAACGACGGCGACGGCGACGGCGACGTAATGAAGAGTAACGGTGCAGATCGAAACATATGATTAAACGAAATTTTCGACCAATCATCTACAAAAGATAATATCATCGATGAATTCATCCCCTTTGCACATTCGCTTTTTTATACGTAAACGTAATTATAATATCTTGATTTGAATTGTGTCAGTACATAATTAGTACAAGTCTCTTTTTTTTATATATCGTACGTAAAACTGCAATGGTAATTCGCTCCCGCATTCCGAAATCCATATATGATAGAAAATAAGAGATAGATATCGCAATGCCTGTTGTCAAGCAATTCTGAGACACGCGTCATTGTCTCGAAGCTTATACGACTTGGCGTAATGAATTAAATAATAAAGATAAGAGAAAGTATCATTTTTCAATCTATCGCGATTCTAGTACAATACATGTATACGTATATGCAGCGTTGCGAAAACATGAAATTTCAATCGTTTTCATCGACGCTGTCGAGCGAACTGAACGTCGCTCACAATCAGAGGGTGCTTTCCAGCAAAGGATCCAGTGTACTCCAGTGACACGGTGACTCATTGCATCCTTAAATTGTTGTTTGCCAACGTTAAACAAAGATGAAACGATCACTGTGTTACCCTGCAGAGTACCTTATTGGAAAACACATTACGGTCACATCAGTCTGCGTTTGCGCGGATTACGGAATCTACGAGACTAGATGACAATTTGACTCGTTGTTAGCCATCGACACTTGATCTCCTATACGCTCCAACATCTAAGACGATCCTTCGTAATCGTATCAGATATAAATATAACTGCCCGGTTATACGTGGATGGTTCAACGAGCGATTCGTCGAACACATTTGGATCACATACCGCGACCTCGCGACCTGTCGAGAATTGCAACTTTGTTGCGAGGATGCGTAGAATCGACGCGACGATCGTCTCTCGACGCGATTATAGTTATAAATTTATATTACAGTGAGTGAGAAAAATATTCGTACACAGAAAATATTTTTTTAAAAAACTATTTTTAAAAAGTAAATATTATCCAGCGCGAGAGAAATCCAGCGAGTCATCGAATTGATGTCGAATTGATGTCGAATCGATATCGACACGATGATTCCAACGTCAATTTAATCGACAATCATTTCTTCCTGGGTAATTAACAATTTATTCGTAAAGAATAAAATAGACTATATTTCTGAAAATTATATACACCAAAAAGATGTGTGTTAATCTATTAATTATAGAAAATATATCATCTGAAAAATAAGCGAAAATTAAAAATTGTATCGTTTGGATGCTCAAAAAGTATTGGTACAGTCGAGAAATTTAGCTTCTAAAATCAGGAATACATGCGGAGCTCGTTTGTTTATGTTGAAACAGAATGTATTCATTGTATAAAATTGCTAATTAATGTTTATTTTCTACAAATAAGATTTTTTTATTTTAATTAAATTTTTATTTTAATTAAAAAAAAATAAATATTAAATACGTGCGATTGGTATAAATTTATATAGATTTGGTGTAAAAAGAGACAGTCCCGTGTCTCTCTCGTCTCTGAGCCTGCAGGTTCAAGTGTGAACTCGTAGGATTTTCGGATTATCCAAAGAGAAAATAAGAATACGACACGCGGACGTGATGCAACAACGTGCACGCTACGCGTGCAACAAGCGTGTCGGTATTTATCATGCATATAGAGGTATAACGCGCACTATCCGCGCGTCTAGCTGGCGCCCGTCATGAGTTTTATCGTCTTTCCAGTCTCACTATCGTGTGAACGAGGACGAAAACGAAATTTCAAAATTATTAGCTCGCATCCCGCGCTGTCTTACATCGATGATATTTCTTACAGCCTTACAGGTGCGCACTCGTGCATGAATACTCGTGAGAGAATATCCGCGAGTCGTAAAGCACGTAAAGAAATTATGTGGAAAATGACGTTAAATCACGCGTTATTAAACTACATGATCTCGCTCAATCAGAGCTTAGCGAACCTAAAGAAAACTTACGCAACTTGTACGCGCGTGCGTTAAGCTAGTTGACAATTATTAAATGCGGTTCATTGTACAAAGTTGAAAACAAGAGGGGAGAAAGAGAGCGCGCGATGTTACGTAGCAGGCTCCTAGGCTTTCTCTCGTGCGGATGTTAATCTATCGATCGATGAATCATTTACTTTACGTACGTAGCGCCCCGCTCGCTCGCGCTCGATTCGAGTAAACGATTTCATTGCTCGCGTCGAACATTCCACGAACGACCGACGAAACTCCCTTTCCTTCCCCGAGATAGCTAGTTTACACTGTCGCGTAATAGCCTTCGTTTGTTTGCCAACTAAATTGTTTCGACAAATGATCCTTTGGCGCCGAGTATTTTTGGGCGACCTGCACCCCTCGCCGCGCGCGCAACATCATACACCGCGCTTACGAATTTAACGATTTGACTTTTTCGAACCTCGCTTTTCGCTTTACGTTCGGAACGTTCTTACGAAAAGAACCACTTTGACGAGCCGATAGAAAATTTATCTTGCGCCTGCAGATACGTATATTCCTTATGGATATTTATAATACTTGTATGCGTGCGTATCCTCTATTGTTTTTTTTTTATCTCAAACCAAACGTTTGTTCGTTGCTATTACAAGTAATATTTCGCGCGCTGTCAGTTGTTGTTGAATTGCAAAAGGTTTCGTTATATCCTTGGTTCTCTCAGGTGAACAATCGCATGAGTTAATGCGACAGCCGCTGTCCTTTCTTACTAAATTCACGAGAATTAGTAAAACAAGCATGCCGAGCACGTGCACGCGCCGTGTTTCCTGCGATCATTCGCACGCAAGTAAGTATATCGCGCCTTTACTTTAGCAACGTAACAGATATTAAAAACGTACGCTATTATTTATCCGTATTAAAATAATGAAAGGAGACCGAGACGCGTCTCTCTGAAAAGAACAAAACGAGGGATTCACTATCTCTCGATAAATTTGTTTTTAAATTTAATTGCGCCACACTGAAAAGCGTAACATACGCAATGGAAAAGCGGTACGCAATTCGCGTTTATAATGATGGCGAAAAGAATCGCACGCTCAAGAGAGGGCGTATATAAAAATTAAGTCAGTTGTGTGTGTGTGTGTGTGTGTGTGTGTGTGTGTGTGTGTGTGTGTGAGTTGGTTAAGACAGGTAGGTATAACTAGCGCATGTAATATGCGTAAATTTTCAAGCATTAGAAATCCCACTCGTGCATCATAGATAGAACGCCCAGCGTTACCTTTATCGGTAGATTGCGCGTCTTTGTCAGCGAGCATCTCGTAATCCTCTGCATCCGAATTTGTAGGTGCACCGCTGGTGACAGCGACGACGAGACCTGTCGTCATCATCGCGATAGTCAGTAGGTCGCGTGGTAACATCCCGAACGCGATCGATTCTCCCGAACGCTGTTACTTAAATCGATTTAATCTCGGCAAGTTATCCGAGACGGTTAGTCGGCCACGTGCAGAGAGTCTCTCAAGATCTCCCTGACCCGGCGTGTTCGTCGTCAGGACAGACCGCCGACTGAATGGATTTCCAAAATTCGGGCATGTGTTCGGAATCCCTCGAATTTAGAGCGTCGAAGTTATCGGTTGTTGAGTTGTTAGGATCGATGGATCGATTACCGTGGCGCGCATCACGCGAGCGCGTGATCGGCGAAGACGCCACAAGTGCACCAAGGCAAGTACACCAGGATGGAGCGTCGACGCGCTACTCGGACGATATCCAGCGGCTAACTGCGGCTAACTGACTCACTCACCTCTACCAACTACTCACAGACCCCACAACAGTCGCGCTCCGAGCTCCGACCGTCCAACCAGCTCAGGCCCCTCAGGCTCCGACCGCTCGGCGCTCAGCCGGCGTCGCGTCGGCGCGTCGGCGCGTCGCGTCGGCCTGTGCAGTTGTGCTGTGTGCACCCGCCGAGCGGTTCGAGAGGGTTCGCTTCGAATGTCTTTAAAGAATGTTTTTAAAGAAAAGCCATTCCGTTGCTACCACCGACCGCTCGTTACCGTCCAGGTTGCTCGACTTACACAGTTTACGTTTACCTACACCCAGAGATATGCAGCCGCACTCAGCTGACTGGAGAGAGAGAGAGAGAGAGAGAGAGAGAGATCAGCTCATTATTTTTCTCCGCTCTTCTTGAGAATCTACGTACACTTTTCTAGATTCTAGTTGCTCGTACTTTGTGCCAAATAAATGTCTAGATCTACCGTTCTGCACAGAATTCGGACACTCTATTCGCCTGTAAAACCCAGGAGAGGAAATTTGTTATATATACATATATTTTATGTATCGAAAAGACGAGATCGGATTGGCATCGGAATTTAATTATTTTTCCAAGTCGATTAGCGTACGTGGCACGCTATTTACATTAACTTAGATTAATATATTAAACGGTACACATCCGATCGGCATTCGGTCGACGCGACGCGACGCGACGCGACGCCGCGAGTCGCGACGCCATGCGTGTCTAAGTAGCGCGAATGAGCGCGAAATAGTATGGGTGCGATTTGTCAGCGGAAAGTCGGTGAGAACAGCTGCGGCGCGGAAGGGGACGATGACGACGGCGCCAAAGTGGTGCGATCGACGCGACGCGACGCGACGCGACGCGACACAATGTACGTTTCTTAATTTGCCTGCTTTTTCCCTGCTTTTTCGATCGTTAGACGGAACCTTTTCACTACTACGATACATATGTTATTCAATTATTCATTTAATTTTCATATACAATTTATGTTACAATATCAATACAATCTCAATTAGACTTATATAAAATTTTTATACAAGGGTGTCCCATTTTAATAAAATAATGCATTAAGATTTCTCGAAAACTATGGTAGATACGGAAAAACGTTTCAAACAAAAGTTGTATGGTTCGGAGGGAAACATAAGAAGGTACCATTGATTTTACCTTGGGTGGTAATTTTCGAGCCTTATAACTCGAAAAGTACTTGATGAAAAATAACTTTGTTATATAGTGTTTTAAAAAGCTCTGGACACCAGCTATTAAATTCTGGCATCAAAAATATGGTGTTCCATTTAAAAAAGTCAATGTGATCTTGACCTGACCTTAACGACGCCATCCAACGACGCCATCAATGATACCTTCTTATGTCCCCCTCCGAACCATAGTTTTCGAGAAATTTTAATGCATTATTTAAAATGGGACACCCCATTATACTAGTACGTATACGCATCTCTATATTTTCAACTATACATGTATACAGTAATCGCTGATGTGACTTGAAATACGCAAGTACGCGATATTCTTGTACTCTTCTTGATAATAATTCTTTACGTATGTAACGTACACATTGAAAAATTTGCCGCAATCACAAGTTATAGATATAGAGGATTCACTGCGTGCTCGTCGCGAGACGCCACGGTGTCTCTGTCTTCGTCAATTCGTTTATTTGTGTTGGCCGGATGAAACTTCTTTCTCACGGTGACCAAGCATTTTGGGCGTAGGACTTTCGACGCGCACATACGTTATTCCTCTTTGATCGGCAAGATGCGTACGTGTGTGTTCGCCTGTTCGGCAACCTGGAGGATGACTAATTACGTTGAAACAACCGGACTCGGCCGGCCGGAGTGGAGGAGGGCCGGGGCACCTGGCATGTTGATCGCCCCTCGAGGGGCTCCCACCGGGGAATTTGAGCTACATGGCCCACCGTTAGTCACCGTACGATATAAAACAAAGAGGATGCCATCGTGCAGAGGTAGTTGATTTACTCTTCAGACAGCTTCGTCAAATACACACACGTCAGATCTTGCATCTCCAAGTCGTTCGTCACTTGGGTGACGTCGCTTTTTCAGACTTCTCTCTCCTCCCGCGGTATCTAGTTGTAAACTCCCTAAATAAAATTAAACAATATCTTGTTTAACTCGCGTCATTCCGAGTGGCATCGACAAGTGCCATGCGTTTTTGCGTAAATGTAGCAAAAATATTGTTAAAAGATTAAAAAATCTAAAAAGATTTTGGAAATTCAATTCTTACAACTTTCCGCGCATAGATATACTCGTAATTGCAAAGATCTTTCTCGTGCGCGAGTAGGGGTAGATGTACTATATATCTTAAATAATAATCGTGATCCTTATCTATGTATTGTACCATGCAATACGGATTAAAGCAAATTTGACAGCTGCGCCTATAATTTTGATTCAAGATTCAACGATGTTACAGTTTATCGGTCGTTTCGACCGTCAAGGGTTAATAGTGTCTGTTGAGATAATATTATTAGCGCGCGATACTCGATCGCTCGTGATCCGACAACCGTGTCGGCGCTACTGCTGGAACTTGAAAGCTATATCCAGCGAACGTAACAAAAAATCGCTTTAATACACGACTCGGCCAGCCTGTCGGCAGCAGTTATCTCCCGCACGGTCGGTTTCTATTTATATTTTCCGTTCGTTAAGTCGATCAGCGGCATACGATCGAGACGAGAATTATGTACGTATATCCCTGAGCGCAAACAAGTATATACATTTAAGAGATCTATTCTGAATAAAAGATATTATAGGTAATTACATCCCGCGCAATGCATATATTATATCGATCTATTCCTACTGTATTCGCAATTCCAAGTTTATATCTATTTATATCTATTACATCTTGTTTAATGAGATATAATAGTTATACTTTACCTGTATCTTAACTTATTCCGCTTCAGAAAAAAAAATCACAATTCCATCGGATCACAATGTATCTAATTGTAAGTTTCGGCATCATATTTACCAACAGTTTTATACCGTGTCCATTATATAACGATTACTTCGAACGAATCTATAATATACAATAAAATATTTATTAGTATCTAATATTTTTATCGTTTTTCAGCATCTGTCATACAAAATTTATTTTCGTATAAGTTAAGTATCGTAAATTATATTAGATGGATATATTTATGATTTATTGGTATTAGATTATATCTGATAAAAAGTAAATGTATGTGTGTTCACAAATTGATATCTGATTAAAAATGATTTCGTTACGGTATCCTTAGGTAACTCGTTGAGCTTCCTGTATATAAATCACGATCGAAATCAAAAATCGATTCGATACACACGATGCCGGAGATTCCGATCCACTTAAAACCGGATCTTGTCCCAACTCCTTACAGGTTTATTCGGATATACATACATATGTCTGATGAGGATAGAAACCGTGAATGATGCGGTGGAAAACAATCCTTCGGGCACGGAAAAGGCGTGAAATTGGAACGATCGTTCGCGATACAATGATGATTAAAGAAATCCATTATTTAAGAACTTGGTGACACTCGGTTAAATTACACATTAGAATCAATGTCTCTATAATTGATAGAAAAACGATGTGATTATGTAATTTTCAATGGGTTTCAATTAAATTCATTTAAATATTGCGCAATATATAGAAAAAGCTTGACGTCACGTTGACGTTGTACCTATATCCTCATACTGGAAAAAAAATTAATATTTTTTTATATATTATCATAACAGTACCTATTTATTTTTTGTCTTATCATTAGTATTTGTTAAATTAAATACATTTGTAACTAGAGCCACAGTTATATTTTACGATTACGACAGATGTATGAAAATTCAAATTGCACAATTGAACAATAGATAAAACGTTCTTTCAAAAATGAGAGTTAAGGATTCGCTTCAGTCACTTTTTTATTAAACGTGGTAAACGCGAAGAAATCGAAAGATGATAAAGACGAATTGTGGAGGCCGCGCACGATGTCATCCACTCCAAGTTAAAAAGAATAAGAGACTAACGATGCGCGCGTTTACTAAGGTGTATATGAGATGGGTCGACCGAAACACCGTCCCGAACTCGAAAACCCACTTAACCATTCGGAGAATGAAGATTAGAGGGCAGGTCTGTGAGAAGCCTCCAAGCCATGCTATCTACGGTTTTCAGAATGGGGAAGGAACCGAAGGCTGGGGATCGGCCCCTCGTCGAGAGGTAGACTGATAAGAGGGCGGCTTTTAGTGTATCGCGACAAACTACCCCGGGAGGAAGTGCGGTCGAATAACCGAAGAAAAGGAAACTGGATAGTTTCTAGATAATAAGGAACAGGCCTAAATGCAGAGGAATGCTGTCAATTAGACCAGAGGAGTTCCCCATTCGTGAAGCAACTATTAAATGTAATTTATAAAACCGCAATCTCGCGCGCGGGCGTATATGCGTGTAGTCAAACGTGATATATACTAGTATGCACGTAATTCAACAATTTAATATATTGATAGGAGAAGTGTTTGATTGCGGATTTGCTATTCGATAAATCCGCTATTCGAAATAATTTGCTGTTCCACGTGAGAAAAACGAGTCCTCTACGTCAGATGTTCATCATCTGTTACACAGGGTGGTCCCTGCGTTCTACCAAGGCTACTTTCGAATAGATTTATCTTCGCCGATCGTTAATTATATCCAATATTAATTGGCGGCAGCATGAATTAATCTCATATAGCGTTAATAATGTATCGTCTCTTCGCACAGTGACACACATATTTCGAGATGATAATAGATACTTTTATTTATTTATTTTACATTGCAACAAAAATCCTTTCTTTTTCATTTTCTAGTTTCATTTGATTTTAAAATTCCAACACACATGCACATTTTATTTAATATTTCTTCTATATTAAAGTATATAGATAAGTTTATAAGAAAATATAATAATTCAATATTGGTTTCTTTTCGCGCGAGATCATATTTTTTAAAATCAACTGTATAAATAAAGATTTATTAATTTATACGTACATATATGTAGATGTGAGAAAAATATATACGAACCTTGTAATCACATAGCAAGATGCGAGAACGGATATAAGGACTGCGACAGCAAGGACAAGAGCGGCGATGTGGAGCGCTTTGATGCGATTCTGGAGAAGTCGATTGGTTGATTCGATCGAATCCTCATACTTTCGATCAGGTTGTAACGTTAACATTGTATGACGATTCGTTGACGTTAGATGATCTATCAGCGTCTCGTGATTTACCGTAGAATACGTCTGATCTATCTGAGTCTTTCTTTCGTGCGTCCATGTGCTTGCGTTCTCGTCGTCGTCGCCGTCGTCGTCGTCGTCGTCGTCGTCGTCGTTAGCGTTACAGTAGTCATGACTGTTGCAACATTTCAATCTGGGCCAGGGCACGAGAACCCGAGGACTTGTCGACAGTTCCATGGCGTTGACCGATCGTGACCTCGTGACCCAGGACTTTGTTTCGCACAACAATGGCGTGGCACCCCTGCGTGTGATATTGCAAACATCAATTGATAAAGTTCCGTGAACTCACCCGTCGCCGCGTTGCCGATATAGCTAACGCAGCGGCGCTTACGCGCGGTACCTAACAATGTCATTCAACTATCGCACGAGAGACAATACAACTTTTACGATCTTGTAATTTTTCCAGTTGCAACGTATTTGTTCGAGATCACAACAGTGGCCCACACAGTACAACAAGACGTCCGTCGGATTATGTCTTGACGTCCGTGGACATATCACAAACGTTCTATGGACGCCCGATCAGTGATGTTCATTGGACGTCCTGCAAAGCCCGTCCTTGGGTTATTATTTAATATATGTATTTTTAGATGTAAGAAATTATTTTTAATATCCCACATAGCAAAGTATTTCCTTATGATATCCTAATTTGATCAGATATTTTTTTTAAATAAAGATATCTTTTTTAATATTTTTTAAAATAAAATGTTAATAAAAGTTTGACAATCATCTTAATCTGATTCTCTTTTTGTGTCGGACATCTACCGGATATTCGGAGGACGTACTGTATTTTGTCTGAATATCCAGCGGATATTCATTGGACATCCGAAAGACCTTTGATTGGTCCGACATGGATATTCAAAGGATATCTGTATTTGTCTACCGGAACTCTATAGAACATCCCGTGGATGTATAGAAGTCGAATATTAGGATATAATATGTACATATTATCACGAATAGCCAACGGACGAAAACAGACGTTCCATGGATATCCGTTTCGGACCAATCGGATATATTTTGGACGTCAATGTGTTATGTGGGGGACTGAACCGTCATTATTTATATTTTCCTCGAACGAGGAATAGATTTAAAAGAGAATTTAAAAAGCAACGTTTCAATAGGTAAAATATCTGCAGTGGCACAAGAGAGACGTATGTCAGCAGTCCTTTGAAACAAACCGAGTATATTAAAAATTAAAGTTATATTTTATAAGTACATTATGTGCACTAAGATGTCTTTATATACTTATTGTCGCAGTATGGCATTCAATCGCTATTATTAGTGATTACAGCTTATAGTCACTTCACACGAAATTTTCGATTAGAATTTTAATTAGGTAAAAATCTCCAAACCTTTCCGAATGCCAAGATATAATTGTTTCAAAATAAATATTCGTGTTTCTCAAACGTATATTTATAATAGCAAAAGAACTCTCTGCAAAAACTTGTATGCAGAAAATGAATACCACATACAGTCTTATTAACATAATATCCGGATTTTGTTGAACGAATCCTTGTCGCAACTACCACGTTTAAGGTGATCACGGTAATTTATTAATGTATGGCATTTAATAAAAATCGCGGAAACCTTTTCGTTCGATTATCTCGTCAAGGTTTATAGATATATATTCGCACGCCATGATACATTCCTGAATTTATATTACACTGCTGATGAAACTTATACAAAACGACAAATAAAATCCTGTTCATGAAGACATATATAACGTTTTGCCTTTTGGCATTTTAATTCATATAAGATAAAAAAATATATGTTTTCGAAGATTTTCTCTCTTCTTAATAAAAATGAGGTTGGAGAATTATATCATAATTGATAGACAAATCTGTACCTCTCTAGTGTTAATTTTCTCGAAAATTTATTGCTTGAAAAAGTTGTATGTGTGATAGAGAAGAAAGCCTCAAATACTGATGTATACAAAATTGGTATTTACTTATGCATAACTTTCGTTAAAAATCTGCAAAAAGTGACGAGCATTATACATATACATACTCCGTGCATCCTCTCGTGATTGTACTTTCACCGATTTCTTGTCCCGTTGTCACGATAAGTTCCGTGTAGCAGAAGAATCTCGTTCTACAAGTACCTATGCCTGCTTCTTTACAGGCTTTGCTCGTACACACGCACTTTCTGCCTACATAAAACATAACATTTGTGTAACGATCGAGACAGTCAAAAGAAGTCTAAAATAGAGGGAGTTCGAATGTAAGTTGACAAATATTTACTCAACGATAGTTTATGAATTTTGTCAAGTTTCGCAAAGAAAGGTAGGTTGATAATTTATGAAAAATAGAAATTCGATTTCAAAAATTAATGATGAAACTCGATCTTTGATTACTATAATACTTGAGGAAATGAAAAATTTGGAGCGCGTCAATATATATAACGCTCGGTTCTCTTTAATTCTGTACATACATGTATGTATTATAGCTCACAATCAGTTTTATTTTGTACATTACCGAATTGTTGGAATGAAATAATTCAGTCAAGCGCCTCCACATAGAAAGAACGTTTAATTATAATGGCGCTTCTCTGTTTGCCGAGCGTCATTAATGAGCATCCCTTTGCGCCAATTAGAGTGGCCTGCAGCGCGGGTGACAATTACATATGTATATAATTAAATGCAGGCTCGCTCACCTTCGATTTGCGCGACACTCGTCGACAGCGACACGATGCACCCCGCGAGGAGATATCCGACCAACGATCGACCGATTATCAATCGACGAGTGGGCATCTCTCTTCTTTCCAAGGTTTCTTTCCGAAGCGTTTATTTGAGTCGCGAAACTGAAGTTCGCGTTTATCGCTTGTCGGGCGCCACGTAGAAGCCGATAGAAGGACTGCGAGCCATAATTACAACTCTCGCGATTCTCCGCTGAAATGGAGATCAACCGTCTTATCGGTTGAAAGGACTATTTGGAAATGTGTTGGAAGGAGGAAGCGCTGTACCGCGCGACGAGATTCTCTTCGCCGCTATAATACTCGCGTGGGCTCCCCTAATTTTAGCGCCTCCCACTAAAAGAGCG
>NW_017256572.1:319547-327444 GCF_001594055.1 Mycetomoellerius zeteki
CGTTCGATCCTGCGCTGTCGCGAAGCGATTTATTCTCGCTTTGCGCCTTTCGCGCAAATCCCCTTTTTTCGCGGACACTTGACACTTGACAGTGCAGGCGGGATTGGCGGGGGTCACCGCGCTCCTAAAGTTGTCCAATTTATTGGAAGAATAACACCGCCGATTTCTCCCCGCGTACGCTTTTATATACGAGAATGTATATTTCGAGAGACGATGCTCTCGTTCCGCGTCGACGACGATTCGGACGTGTAACCAGGCTTTGACGGCGCGCCGCTGTGTGTGTGTGTGTGTGTGTGTGTGTGTGTGTGTGTGAGAGAGAGAGAGAGAGACGACATTCTCCTCCAGACGGCGCCGGCGATCTGGAGTCGGAGTCCTTGTTAGCGGAAAAATCCAAGACACGGCGCATCTTTTTCCTCTTCTCTCTGATCGAGAAATATTTTTGTCATTTATATCGTCAAAAATATCGTGAAAATAGCACGATTAAATCAATTATACGTATACGTACACGTGCGCATCATAGAGCGATGTGTGATGTACGCTCAATTTCCACTATTTTAAATTAGCAACTATATTGAGAAATACAGCTACGTATAACAGCTACGGTATATGTAGCCATATGAGAGAATAGAAGCAAAGACGAGCATTTTGAAGTAAAAAATTTTTATTGTTAAAATCAAGATGTCTCGCAAAAATATTGCAAATACAATATATGTACATGATAATCAGCTAGTAAGATCAAAATTACGAATCGGAATAATGTACACATATTAATTTCAGATTTTTTGAATCTTTCCCTTTCTCGCTGTTTTGACGTAGACGACGTACTACACATCGTAGTTTGAGTTGACGATCGCGTGACAATTGTAGAGTATCGCAAGCAATGGCGGCAATACCGACATCCAATGACTCACGAATCATGGCGCACAGTCATTATAACTTTTCAAGTGCAGCAGACGAGAGTTAAATTCCTCGTTTGGCTTCCTGAGTATGCCTGTATGCAACATTAACCAGAGTCTCCCCTCTTCTTTGCATTTTTTTTTTATCAACCTCTGTCGAGAGATGGTAAAAGCCGAGTTGGGTTATCGGAATGACACTTGCGGCGTTACAGCTTTTAACGAGGTCGCGTACAGTCTTAACAGTCCGTTTTCCGATCGCTTCTTGCTGCTGTACGTACATACCATACATACAAACGGATCGAATGATTGTGATAAAAAGATTTACGCGGGAGAACAAAGATTTCTTTCACGTTCAAAAAATTTACTGATTCATACTTTTATTTAACCGATTGTTTTTTCTTTACAACAATTAGTCTATCTCAGCTAAATAGATACATCTATATTAGCTAGAGATATCAGTAGATAGGACAGTATATCGTTAATGTAACGCACATTGCTTCGTTAGTTAACGTTTTAACAATGCAGTTTTGCTAATGCACATCATCGTCGAATATAATAAGAGTTACGCAAAGAATCGTAAATGATATTGTAAAGGAGAACGATTGCTTATTTGCGCTTATTTGGGATATTTAAACATAATTATATATATATATATAATATATTTAACATTTTCCCCCGGTCGTCACGCGCGCGCTCGTTTTAGTTTCAAGAATGTACATGTTTCGTTCGAGCACACGAATGAATATCTTTATTTTATTTGAGAAAACGAAGAAAATTAAAAAGACCGAAGAAATAAGTCTCCGGAAGGGACTCGAAAGAAATGGAGAATCATCGCTGGATTGTCCCTTTTAATTGGCTTAGCTCTGCACGCACTCTTTCGTTCTCATTCTCGTTTAGATCCGACAGACACGAGCACGTCCTCTTAATTGTCGACGAGAATTGTGCCCGTCAAGCGCGAAAAACGAGTTTCGAACAGGTTCGCAGGCCGCGCGTGAGAGAATTAAGGAGCGAATAAGTTACGTTGTTATCCTGCTTATCGCGTACGCCACATCGAGACTGCACCGTGTGCCCAATGAAATGTCGTTGGAAAGATTCCTTAAATCGTTCGAAACTGTTCGAAACCAACGCAGAAATCAGAATCATCACGAGGCGTAATCAGAGCGAACCGCAGTCTGTAATTCTCTTACAATAGCTCGAAGAAGGGTCGCCGTGTACTTTCACACACAGAGCTACGCATACAGGGTTACATTCTGTCTGCGTGAATTTAATCAGCGAATTATCTTCGACGCGCAAGCAAGCCGGTTGAAACCTCGCGATACTTTCGTTAAAGCCAATGGAAAAGATAATTACAACTCGGACGTAACAGCCGTTTTGAAAAACGATCCTAGCTACTTAAATTTTTACGTGCGTTCTAATTCTTACATTGTTCTTATTAGATAGTTCAGAATTCTTATATAAAAATATATATATAACATATATATTCGTATAAAGTTAAAAATAAATGTTAATACTGTCATTAAAATACTGTCGAGTGTTATCTTATCTTTTGCGTAATAAGATTTGTCTGGCTGGACAATTCTAAATCTGTTTCGCAAATTTGATATCGAGCTCTCTTTATTGAGCTCTCATATAATTATATATCAGGGATTCATCCTACGAAGGAAAAATATAAAATTCTTCATCCCATTTATCAGAAATTCTTCATGTCTGTATTATGGTAAAGTATATTACACATCTATCTACTACCGGTTGTTACATACACAAATGGAAGGTAGAAGGCGACAGCGCGACTCGCGACGCATATTGCCGGTAAAGGATGAAATGAGAACTGATGAGAAAGTTTCGAGAACACTGAGCTTGACTTGGAACGCGTCAGGCGTCACGTCTCGAGCCTGATCTTGCGACGAATCGGCAAAGCGGCGCTTTGTTACGCAACAACTGGTGCTGGAATATAAATCAATATTTTATTGGCGCATAGAAATGCGCGAGAGATCAGTATTAAGAGTACTATACACAATTTTCATCGATCCGCAAAAAAAGATGACCTTTTAGAAGGGCGAATAATTTGCATGACAAGCATATATACTTTTTATTATATTTTGCAATTTGTTCAGCGTCGATCGTTTATTAGATTTAATTTCTTTCAACGTCAATCGTAAGCGAATAGTCTTTTCAGACGTGCATATATAAATTAGCGGTGAATGTAAAAAATGAGGAAGACGCAATAAGACACTGCGTTCTAGCTCTTACTCATGTGCGTGAAACTCGGCTGCGCACCGATTACCAGCATCTTTCTCTGCGACGAAAACGTTGTGGGAACTATACTTATAGACGTCTGGTTTTCATTAGCTCTCTGCGGCTGATTGAATTCCTGAGCGTTTTGTCTATTATCGTTGATACGTGCGTTACGTCCGGATGGAATACCTTGAATATTATTATGTTTGTTTTGATTACCGAACTGTACATGTACCACGCTTATCTGCAATGACTTCAAAGTGAATAACAATAAATTTTTTTAGCGTAACGCGCTTCAAATAAACAAACGACGAAGAATTCAGAATACGTATCGTTAAAAGACAGCAATATTAAAAATATACAGGGTGTATCAAAAACGTACGGGGTGTCTGGAAACGGTCGGATATCTCGAAAGCATTTTTGAGAAAAATGTTTCAGACAAAAACTGTTGGGTTTAAAAAGATCTATTTACTGATCACATCCATTTGACCTTGGCTAGCGTCGCCAAGGTCAAATCGATTTTTTTAAATGGAACACTATTTTTGATGGCAGAATCTAATAGTTGGTGTCAAAAGCTTTTCAAAACACTGTAATAAAGTTATTTTTCATTAAGTACTCTTCGAGTTATAAGGCTCGAAAGTTACAGTATCGCCGGCATCAGTATTACGCAAGGTGTCCGACCGACGGCTAAAACCTCTTGCTGTTCAGGATCATGTCATGGATAACATTTGTCAAGACCAAAGCCATTGGAGGTTGTACTTTTTATTTTCATTTTAAGGTAAAAATGAATTTTTAGTGCAAAAATAAGAGGAATAATCTTCAATGGCCTTGATCTTGACAAATGTTCACCAGCTATTAGATTCTACCATTAAAAATAGGGTGTTCCATTAAAAAAAATCGATTTAATCTTAACCTGACCTTGGCGACGCCACTAAAAGTCAAACGGATGTGATCAGTGTGAATAGAGTTTTTTAAACCCTACAATTTTCATCCGAAACATTTTTCCCAAAAATGCTTTGCTATTCGACCGTTTCCAGACTTTTGATACCCCACATATATTTTTCGAATCTTCTACTTAAAAAGTTTCGACATCGATACCCGTGTATCCCAAACAAGCTCGATGCATTTAACAAGTATGCTTACCACAAAAATGACAGAAACAACGAGTAAAGCACTGCCTAGCCAAAAGTACCAGGCTTCTAAAAGATGACGTGATGCTCGCCGTTGCACTACGGAACGACGCTGCAAATTATAGCAGCGATGCAGATCGTGCGGACGATACGATCGGCCGTGCATACCCATACGTATGGCTTAAACGCATCAATGTCACTGTTGTTTCCAAGTTCGAAGCCGTTTCTATGTTAACAAAAGACTAGTGTCGTATCTATCCCTCGACATTAGCACATTGGTTTTCCCTGCTGTAGCGTGCAAGATGATTAAAAATTTATCGCTCGATCTTATTGGCGACTGTTCACTGCTCAAGTTTCCGTAACAAAGCGTCCGACCATAATTACATTTATGTTTGAGGTAGCGGATGCGCAACAACAGATCGATCAAGTTGTATTGAGATTGTAAATATTCTAAAAAGATGTCATAAAATTATATTTTGATGCTTCTGTCTTGCGTTAACACCACGTTTTACTTACTAAATTAATATTATAACGCGTGACGTATATCGCATACAAATTTTCTCAGTAACTCATCCTCGCAGAAAGTGATCCCTTGTACTAGTTTTATAAAAAAAAAAAAATCACGCGAAACGTAGTAGGATATTCGACAGTAGACTTGGTGTTCGACTATCGTTGACTGGACTGGACAGGCACAAAATAATCGATAGAACAAACGCAGTATGTATGTAGGTAGGTAGGTATGTACGTTATTCAAGCGCCAAAGCGTAATCGATCGATACGATAGGTGACCGAGCGAAACGCAGGTTATAATTGGCACGTCATGGCTGGGTATTACGTGCCGTTAATACCCAGCGACATTACACAGTTAACTGATTAAGATATTAAATATTATCCGAATTAATTACTTAATTTTCTTACTACTACGCTAATCGCTATAACATGAACAAGTTCATTTAAGAACAATGAAGAAATCAGTTTTTTTGATAAAAAAAGCTGATTTTTTTAAACCAATGTATTTATCATAGATCTCTCGATTCATAATAATACATTTGGTGATAATAATTGTAAAAGCAAATTGAACCGTTTATCATTTGTGTCCACACAATGTATAAATATAAGTCACGAATATTAATATTGGTTGCCATCATGTGGCGGTGGTGGTGGCGGTGGTCCTCTTGGTGGGAAGGGTGGTCGGAATTGGGGTGGTGGTGGCGGCGGTGGGCCACCTTGCGAAACGGGCGGCGGTGGAGGATGTCGCCAAGCTGGAGGTGGTCTTGGAGGCGTAGGCTGATATTGTCCAAATTGTGGAGGACCACCACCGGAAGATGGTGGCGGAGGCGGTGGAAATTGTCCCTGCGGCGGTGCCCCCACAGCCCAATGTGGTGGTGGTGGTGCCATCATCCTGGAGGCAGCTGACTGCGCCTGAGAAGTCGGCACCGGCATAGGCGGTAACGGCGGTGGCATACCGGGTGGTAGAGGAGGGTGCGTCGCCATGGACATTGGAGGGAGAGGAGGCGGAGGGATGTTTGCTGGTGGGAATCCACCAGACGGTGGTGGTGGGACAGGCGGCGGAGGCGGATGACCCATCGGTGGTCCAGGAGTAGACGGTGGTGGCGGCGGTGGCACGACCATTCCATGATGCATCACATGATGCTGGGGATGATGAGCAGGTTGATGGGTATTCGCGTTTGAATTTGGCATAGGTGGCGGCGCCAAAGGTGGCGCGTCCGCGAATAATTGATGCGGCCTGTCCGCTTGACTCAGAGGATTTTGAGCGGCCAGAAGTCTTTCGGCAGCACTACCGTGTCTCTCGCCCTTGGCATCGCGTTTAAAGGCATAAGATACCGAAATTGGCCGATTGCACAGATATTGACCGTTCATTGCCTCAATGCTGGCATCTGAGGCATCAAAAGAAGCAAAATTAATGAAAGCAAAGCCTTTCGAGTTACCTGTCTCGGGATCCCTCATTATCTGTAATGTAAAATTATTTCGCAATATCAACATAGCGGTCACAGAAAAAACAGTCGATTGTAATAAAATAAATTGAACGTACTTTTGGTGTTTGCAAAATCACGCCAAACGCACTAAATGTGTCATACAATAATTTTTCATCTACTTCTGGATCAAGATTTCCTATAAATATATTTGCTCCAACATCCAAGTTCTTCTGGTGTGCACTAGCCTTGTTTACACGAATAGGTTTGCCATAAAGTTTGATCATATTCATGATTTTAATAGCGTAATCTGCATCTTCTTCTCCCATAAATTCAACAAAGCCATATCCTTGATGCATTTGAGTTACTCTATCTTTCGGCATGTGTACATTAACTGAAAAGTAACTTTATATTTTACACATATCCATTTGAACTTATATTTTAAATTTGAAAAACTTAGTTATAGCATACAAACATCCATTTTCATTCTTGAATATAATTAAACCGAGTTTGTTTCATACATATCAAATATACAGGGTGCTTGATAAGTAACGATAAGACTCCTGCATAAGGGTATAGAGCGAACTAAACTGAGAGTCGAAAAGTCCTCTACCATTTTACAATTTCCACAATAATTAACAAGATATTAATTACTAAAAATCGCCGAATATTGGTTTTCAATAATTTTTTACTCAAGTACTATCAACTTTACAGAAAAACAGCAAGTAACAAAAATTGTTTATTTTCTTTTCATAGAGTTCTGAGAATTTTTTCAAAAATTTTTTGGTACCGCATTTTCACATATTGGTAAAAATAGTTGCCAATAAGAAAATGCAGTACTAAAAAATTGACAAAAAATTCTGAAAGTTTTTTAGATCCTCACGAGAAGAAAACAAACAATTTTTGTCTCCTGCTGTTTTTCTGTAAAGTTGATAGTACTTTACTTGAGTAAAAAATTATTGAAAACCAATATTCATACAGTGATTGTTAGTAATTGATACCTTGTCAACTATTGCGAAAATTGTAAAATGGTTTTCGACTCAGTTTAGTCAACTCTACCCCTATGCAAGAACTTTATCAAACATCCTGTATATATTTTTAAGAAAATATTAAAGGTATATGTACGTAGTCAAATCTACAGTGCCATATAAATTATTAGTTTACCGCTATAAATTTAAAAAATAGTCAATCAACATATAACACATAATAATGAATAACGCATATGCTTACCAACAGGTCCTGATTGAACAAATAATTCCCACATAAGAGATTCTGTGACTTTGTCATCCAAACCTCCAACGTATATTGTTGCATCTATATAAATTTTCATATGAAAGATGTAATAAATACAAAAATATTAATTTATTATGCATTTGAATATTTATATATGACATAAATCCTCTAACTAGGTACCTGCTCTCTAGCTGGGGAAAAATTGAAATAAATGCTGCAGAAATATTTATTTAAAGGAAGGATTTACGAGAAATACTATTTGAAATAAGTATTTTGCCTAGGATATGTAAAAAATACTATTTCAAATAAGTATTTTGCATCGTAAATGTAAAAAAGGCAAATAGTATTTACTATCTACATCAACGTTAGCTTCAAATAAAATACTTATTTGAAATAGTATTTCTATAGATGCGTCCTTCAAATAAATATTTCTGTTAAAACTATTTCAATTATTTCCCTGCACAGAAAA
>NW_017256572.1:327468-356307 GCF_001594055.1 Mycetomoellerius zeteki
CCCTACACAGAAAATATGTATTTACTACTTTCTATTCCAACTATTTTCCCCAGCACAACTAGATACTCAATGACATAAAATACATTTTTAAGGTTAACTTTAATATCAAATGATTAACCTAATTTGTAATGTGACGATATGATAAATATAATCAAAGCATTTATATCTTTTCGTATATTCTTTTTGGAAAAAGAGATTATATAAAAATTATTCAAGCTAAATTATTTCAACTAAAAGATTGGATCACAAACCTTGATTACGCTCCGCAATTGGACCGGCTGCCATAATTATCAATATTTACTTGAGAGTTATTGACTGAAATTAATTGCTGCATTGAATAAATATTGATGATTACATAATTAAACTTTGTAAAACTTCTAAATAGAATTAGAAATCTAATATAAGTTTTTTAAAATACAAATTTATATTTAATTAAACTTACAAGTATACTCCAATCAACCCAAATCAATTGTTATTTAAAGTATTTGAAGAGAGAAAGAGAAAGAGATCGAAAAATGCTTCCTGGTATTACCGTGTTCCAAAACTCTATTTTAGCTGACTCTACGGCCGGTATTCATATGCCCGTATTCATAGGGTGCGGTCCACTTGACGCTACAAACGCTTCGAAGCGTTTGACCGACCAATCAGAACAAAGAATTTTACGAATTGACTAATCAAAGAATGCTTCGAAGCGTTTGTAGCGTCAAGTGGACCGCAGCCGTAGTCAGACCTTGAACATAAGGTTTCCTTAAATTTATCTTTAGATGCTCAGTAGCCAATGAAATAATTCGTAGAGCATCTGAAAAGATAAGTTTAAGGAAGCCTTAGATATAAGGCCCGACTACGAGCCATAGTCAGATCATATATTCAAGATCGTCTTAAGTTCAGCCTTGAGGTGTCACGAACCAATCAGAGGGCCGCATTAGCGTCTTAAGACGTTACTTAAGACGGTCTTGAAATAAGAATCGACTATGAATACCGGCCTATAAAACTCTTAAGATGCCTTTAGTCCGGATCTACAATAGGTGTTTTAAGACTTAAGCCGTAAGAAATTGACCAATTACAGTCGAATTCGAAGAGAATAATCGACTGATGATTCATCCACTTCTTATGGCTTAAAGCTTAAAACTGTATTGTAGATCCGGGGTAACGAGCCGTCCAATCGGTCCATTGGCTACGTTTACACCGTGCGCTTAGTCCGCGACCTATACGATGAGTGTTTTTGTTTAACCTGCAAGATAAACAAGGAGATCTATTGTATAGGCGCGGCCTAAATGCACGGTGTAAACGTAGCCATTGTCACCAAGCTTCGATTAACTTGGTCGGCCTAGTAACTTTGCAGGCTTCCAACTTAAGCTGATGTCGGAGAATCAATACGAGCTGAATTAATAGGTCCGTTCGCGTTGCATGAAATCCCTAAATATTTTTTGCACTTAAAATGAGATAGATATATATTTGGCCTTGAAAAGAGAGAAAGCGAAGATGCCGAGTGCCAAAAGTGCAAGCAACGCGAACAGACCTAATGCGAGCTGAATTAATTCTCCGACATCAGCTTAAGTTGGAAGCCTGCAAAGTTACTAGGCCGAAATTAATCGAAGCTTGGCGAGGCTGCGTTCGGAAATATCACCCGAGTGCCTCTGTGTATCATTTTATCTTTGTTGTCCACCCAATGTTAAATAAGGATAACATGGGGGCACGTTTCCGGGTGACGTTTCCGAACGCAGCCTAACAATGGCCCTAAAATGCAATAAACGCGTTACACGAAGTATGTACTTCGTGTAATAATAACACCTGTGTAATGTACATACGTAGGAAGATTGTAATTATTGTAATTATTACTTCATGTACATATTTATCATTCTTTAATTAATACAACTCTATAAATAACACGTTTTATAAGTGATCGTGTCATTTTATTGTACGTCTTGCTTATAAGCATTATTTGTAAATTTTTCATGAGCCGTACATACCCCTCCTCCCCCTACGAGTAGCCGTATATCCCCACCCGTACTATGGGATACGTGGCGAAAGTGCGAGGGTTTCCAAAAGTTCTTTTTTTATTTAATACGAAAAAGGTATATATTTCGGATTTTTCTAATATTTTTTTTTCCTAGTAGTAGACGGTAGTCTATAAAGTTTTTACTGATACAGTTCGTTTACTTTAAAAGTAGTAAATGATACTTAATATAAATTAAGTTTTTGTTAGGTGCGGCGTATCGTATATCGGGATTATTACCCCAGATTACCCTATTGTACATACTATATATGTTATTGTCACTGCTCCAGTAGTAATCGAACGTCGATGTATTGATATATTTTGTCGGTGTAACACACTCGTGGATTGCTCTCGACAATAATTTGCAGACGTGGAATTATAACGCTTCAACGTTACATTGGCGCAACTATTTATTTACCGAATGCAAACCACGTACGTATTTTCGCGAGGGTTCGTCCGTAAACAATAATTCGTCGTAAAAGGTTTCCAACTGTTATAAAGACTTATTATCTCGAATCCTTGCTCCTTTCGCAACGAGTGATTATTAATTGCGACTGTCACTCGGCAATGATAACTCTCGACTCAGACTTCTGACGAGACCTTTCAACGACCTTTCGACGGTGAGAGGCGAGTATCACGAAGGAACAGTATCTCGCTTGGCTTTCTTTTTGCCAGGGGTTGCGAAAGGTCAGACTCGATGTATAATCGTTCGCGCCGCATCCCCGAGACGCATGCATACGCGAGAACTACTGGAACGCGGATGCCGTGAGTTAAATTGCGCCGAGTTACAGTTGTAGCATCGAGACAGCAAGACATCGGAAAGTACGAGAGCCAGAGCGGCTCTCGTTCAATATAATAGGCGAAAATCGTATCGCGAGATCAGATCATGTTCGATATCGTTATTTCTCCGATGAATTTTTTCTTTAGTTTTGTGTCGACGACTTTCTTAGTTCCGCTTCTCTTTATCGCGTACGTAGGTAATTATTTTTCTTCCGAAAAGTGTTTTCGAGCTTTTATTTATGGTGGTAATTATCCACGCGTGCATAATTACCACTGAATATCTACACTGAAAAAAATGCATGTAATCTTACATGGATATGACTGGAAAATTATCTAAATTACATAAATATACTTGGAAATTTACTGAAAATTGTAAATTTCCAATCATATATTTAGGCAATTTTCCAGTCACGAACATGTAATTTCCATGTAAAATTACATGCATCTTTTTCAGTGTATTCTAGAGTTGAAGTTAAATTTACTAACGCGAGTAATTTTGGCGCTGAAATTATATATTCTCCTTCGGGCTGTAATAGTATCGTTCTCTCTCTCTTCTAACATGGGCTATATTATTGTAATACGTGTGTATTTGGCATTTTTAAGTGGTGACGTCGACAAGAAGATGTTGGATACGCTTCGTCAAATGGAAACATCCGAGTTACGTCGTTGTGGAGGAGAAGAGTATTCGCAGCATCTTGGACCAAGGGCGCAATCCGGTAAATAGATATATCGATTGGGCCAATTTTAATCGGTCGCTACTGACTACCGTACGTTCATCTATCGTCACCACGATTATACATGCGTAGGGCATACGCACCCTTCTCGTACAAGGACGTTCGATCGTAAAGGACGTGAGAAATCACTTGGCGCATCTGACTACGACGAGAAAGTTCCTTAAATCGGCTCTCTTCACGCGATGGGGCGTATACGTATGGAAAGAACTCGATTACTTTTCCGTGGACAATCATCTCGCAAATTCGCCGTATTCTTTTCGAGGTCGTCCTATCACCGAGAACAATATACAGGTCGTTCTTTCATTTAATTATTATTACTTTATACTTAGCGTAGAGCAGAGCCAGCTGTTTGACGTATAGACAATGGTTTTGTGTCGTAGGATTACATAAGCGACGTCACATCCAAGTTTCTTCCAAAGAAATTACCGCCTTGGCAAGTGCACGTAGTCAACTTGTTCGTGCGAGGAGAGGAACGTCAGGTGTGTCTGGTGCGAGCGCATCACTTGCTCCTGCGGCAGGAGCATCTAACTTTGGCGGATTTTTTGCCGTTGAAATATTCGACGGACAACTGGACTTGTCAAGAGAGCGACTCGCCCTTTACGAATCTGTATGCCCAACCCTCCGCTCTACCGCGTCTCCGACAGATGTTCCGAGAGAGCTTCAGCAACTACTGGAATGATTTTCTTTACGATAACGATCCTATGGAGCGGCCGGGGATTCTAAAGAAGCGTATAGGAGTGTTTCAGTGTGTCAAGATCGCGACGATAGCGTTGGTTTGCACTATGAAGGAATTGGCCAGGTATTCGCGTGGCCCGCGACACGGTGTCGTAATCTCGACTCTCGAGTTGCCTCTCATTCCAGAAGACTAATCTGTATACTAACAATAAGTATAGTATACAGATCGCTCTTGCTATCCTTCGCTCGAATATTCAAAAGGATTAAGCATACGTATCGGGTATCGCGATAGTATTATATAGGTAACTTTATTGTTTTGTAATTTTTTTTTTTTAGACAGTGCCGAAAGTCGGAAGGATTAAAATTTTTGGAGCTTCTGTCGATCGTCCGGCGCGAATCGAGCAAGAGAAATTTCAATTCTCGGATGATATATGACTCCATTGCGAAATCTTTCCACCCGATCGACGTTCTCTACACGTGCATTGCTCTGTCCTGGTACATCGTGATTACGTTGTTTTTAAAGACGCCCCTCCTGCTCGTTCGAGAATTCCGAGCTTTACAGTCGCGGCGTAGACATTGCAGTTATCCTGCAGACACCTTGACGTACACCCTGTCGTGTTACCTTCCCCTGACGGTTCAAGCAATTCGGGAAACGATGTCCATTAGCTGGATAGCCGCGACTGCACCCAAGATCATAATCGAGGAGCTGTTTTTGAAGAATCCGCAATCGAATCGACTGCAAACCATCTCACCGTGTGGCAGGAAAGTAGTGGCTTGGTCGGAAAAGGTGGACATCGAGCTCGTAGGAAAAATGGCTAATGTAACTGGCGCGACAGAGATGGAGATTCTTTTAACGGCTACCGTGGACGCCCTGAAAGAATATTTTAAGCACTTGGCCGTCAACGTTCCGGGTGATGTATTCGCGACGGTCAAATACGTCAGTCAGCGAGCAGTGTTTCTTCGAAATCACGAGGCCAGGGGTATCCTCTGTATCGCATTACCAACCAGAACGCCATTGTTCCACGACGATCTCATTGAAATATTGCAGGTATTGCATAATTAGCATAATATATGCTTACTCGACTTGAGCGCGAAAAGATAATTACAATTAGATCTCTCCAACGTGTCGCGTTTCCCCAAGGTTATTCAGCGAAACGTGCAGAATGCCAGGTCCCGGCAAAGTGCAATTTACGCTATCACGGCAGCGGAAACGTCCTACGGATTAATTTCCTCCTGCGTCCCGTCCATCGTTTTGAAATTACTTTTAAATCAACTGTCGAAAAGATACTCTCTGTGTTTAACGCATGTTGACGGAGATTTACCTGTGGAGGGCATAGACGGAGCGGTTTACTGGCGACCACCGCAAGGAAATTGCAGTACATATACAATATATGTCATTAATGTGTTTCGCTTTTGCGCGATATCTGCTTTTCTTTTATTAACGTATATCGCGCTTTTTCATCAAAACTTGTAATGTATCATGCTTTTAGACATGTCTATGACTCTGCACAGGCATGGGAACGGCGTGCGCCTCGGTATAATGGGAGACGCCTTGATCGGTCCTCAGCATTTTATCATTGCGAGAGCGTTCCCTAAAAGCGTACGAAATCTCGCCGGCATTCTAGGCGTTCCGAGAGTACCTATCCGAAGTCCAAGTCCTAATCCACTCAATCCGACTACGTCTCCAGGATACTGAGCTGATCGTGGATACATAGAGACACTGAGAGACGTTCAGATTCATCGGAAAAGGGAACAAGGTTGGACATTTTCCTTGCTCAACTTCATATATTATACTATATGCAAGAGATATAATATATAATGTACATATATATTTTTTATTTTTTGTTTTGTGAAATATGTAATCGATTAAGTTCGAAACAGTGATTAAAACACATTGATTATACCATCATATTCATAACTGGACCGTTTCTTAAGTATAAATAATTCGATCCACATTCAAAGATCTTTACATTTATGATTTACCTGCGCGTTCTTTGGGCAGATATTTGACACTGAAATTTAAAGTTACATATAGTATGTTGGTATTGTAGATGGAATGGAACGTTTATGTATGTACATATTTATATGAATCATCATAACAAAATATTTCACGTCGCCTATCACATGCAATAACATAATTGAACAAACAATTAAACTAAATAAATAAATAATTCAACGATTTATATGGCAGAATTCTTCTCGCGAAATTATACACAAATTTATGTCCTAGATGCTCACATTTTCTAACAAAAATACTAATAGTATATATTATTATTATTATTTAATTGACTACTTATCTAATCTTTGGATTAATAACATTAATAACAAAGATTCTATCAACAAAAAACTCACATTACACATACATTTGTGCGACAAGGGTGAAAATGATAACTTGTAATACAGTTGAATCGCACGTCAGAATATTAAACTTGTATCGTTTAAATTATTTGTGAAATTCATTGTACAAACACCGTTGTTTTATTTTTATAAAGTAATGTAAATGTTGATTGTGTAGACGTATTTAAGCATTTCAAATTAAATCAAATGAAAGTATATTTCTTTGTATGTTCGAATCTCTTTTGTTATTTATGAGGTTTCTTTTCTGTTACAAAATATATTATTTGTAATTAGACTTTTTAATTTTGTTTCATAACAAGATTTGAACAATCTAATTATTAAAATTAAATCTATAACAATATGTGTACACAATTTGCGCATGCAATTACGCGTACGTTTTAAGTAGAAAGGTAAATGTGTACATATCTTTGTGTACGCGCGAATGTAGGAGTCACGAAATTAGTTTAGTTTAAATGAACGTGTAACAATTATAATATTATATAAGTAGAATTTATTAATAACAGCAGTAAGTTAAGTACGAGGGAAAAATACGTGCAAATGAACTCTCGCTGCCAATAGGCAATTCAAAATTGTTCATTACACAAAAATACATATACTGATATACATGTATATGTATACATATATGTATGTATATATTATATACAGGATGTCTCTGTATATAGTGCCAAAACTGCTACAGCGGCTTTAGCACATGACAACAAGTCGAAAATATCTAATAAACATATGTCCGATTCCGAACGGAATCAGAGTTACAAGATATTGAAGTAAGAAAACATGAATCGTAGTAAGTGTTGTTTAATGTTGGTTATTCTATTTAATGCTTTACAAAAGATGTTCAAAAATTTCTTCGTCGATTTCGACACACTTTCTAGTACGAATTAAAATTGTTTCAAACTTGCGATGACAAATATTTAGAGTTTCGCGGATGATATCGGCAGCGTTAAGTATCAGTTGCCATAATTATTCTCTATTCTGAATCTCATTCTGGTAGACTAGATCTTTCATTCGCTTCTTCTTCTTCTTTCACTCGATCCTTCATTCCTAAAGAAAAAATCCAGTGGTGTGAGGTCGGGACTTTTCGCTGACTATTTAATAGGAGCGTCCTGGCCTCTTCCAATCCAATGAGAATAGTGATCATGGAGAGACGTTCGCACAAGAAGTCATCCTTAATGTGTATTTGTTTACATTTTAGGAACGAATGAAAGATCTAGTCTATCAGAAAAAGATTCAGGATTCAGAACAATAGAATAACGAACATTAAACAACATTTACCTACTACGATTCATGTTTTCTTACTTTAATATCCCGTAACTCCGAACCGTTCGGAATCGTACATATGTTTATTAGACATTTTCGACTTGTTTTCATATGTTGAAGCCACTGTAGGAGTTTTGGCACTATATGCAGAGTCTGCCCTGTATATTATACACACGCGAACGCGAACACGCACGCACGCACGCACGCACGCACGCACGCACACGTGTATACGTATATATCGTGCAATAGACATAATCGCACTGCTCGCTCGATATAAAACACAGTGAGATTCTTTCGATTAACACATTAGATTGATTAAAATTTTATTTTTAATTAAACTTTCATTAATTTTGTTCTATCTGATGCCAGTGCGCAATTTATCAATATAATAAAAGTATATTTTTGTTCTCTATGCCGAACAATCATCGCCATTCGTTCGTTCCATCTCGATTGGTCCACTACCGAAAATCTTACGATTTCTTGTATACGGTATAATACCTACCAAGATTCCAGAGACAATGATCCAACCACCAGCCATCAGGAAAGAAAGTTCCCAAGAACCGGTCACGTCAAAGAACCATCCAGCCAATGGAGGTCCCAAAAGATTTCCAATTCCTTGACACAACAAGCTAAGACCGTAAGCGGTAGTGAATCTTTCTAAAGGAATCAGTTCTACTAATATAACGGGCGTGAAACTAAAATTACTAGCAAAGAAAAGACCGAAAGCTGCCGAGCTTATCGATAAAAATACGTAATGTTGAGTGAACACAGATATCAATATGGTAGCTGCTCCACAGGCTATCAGGCACCAAGCATACGTCTTGCTGACATTCATCCAGGATTGATCGCCAGCCCAGCCTAGACCAATCTAAAAAAAAAAAGTAATAGTAACGGAAATGAAGGAATAGAATATTAAAAGTTAAAGTATAAAATCTGATCTTACCATTCCGATGGTATTGGTAATACCGATGATGCTGAGGAGATTAGCGGCATCGGACTCGGCGTAACCATTTCTAGTCATATGCTCCGCCAGGTAAAAATACGGTACGATGAACCATGTGAATAACAATATCGTCGACAATGACATTAACAGGAAATGTAATTCGAAAAACATGGAGAAATCCAACATACTCTTCAATAAGTCTATCAGTTCGGCGTACCACTTCTGTCAAATGAAATTGCCGGAAATTGGGAAATGAAGAAAGAAAATCGATAGAAACACTCTCATAGATCTCTTGCAAATGTCTCCTTTCCAATAGAAAAGTTTTCTACAAAAATACCTGTTCGTTCTCTTTTGCCAATGTGGTCATACTATTTCTATAGATGTCAGGACAACTGCTCGCTCTAAGCCTGTATTTGTGCAGATTTAAAGCAGCACCGCGATACATAACGGAATTTCGGTGCACTCTGATATCCTTGAAATAATGAGTGTTGGTGCTGAACTGTCGTCTGAGCCAAGGTAAGGAGTCTGTCCTGATGACATTACTGGACTGTGGCTCGACATAGCGTCTGGACACGGATTTCTTTTTTTCAATCGGTGCGACCTAGCAAGAAAATAAAGTTAACATAATCGAATCTTTCACACATCGTTCGAATCATTTGTTAATTACCGTATGCATGATTTCCTTTGCTAGTAAAGGATTAGTTTCCTCTATTTCATTCCTGGATATTTTTCTGGTGCAAACGAGTTTCGTCGGGGCGTGAACGGAGGTTGAATCCTTTTTTTGTTCAACGATCGCTTTCGATTCCGTTGCTCGTTTAAGCCTTTGTAGAATATAACAGAATATAATAAATATTAAATGTGTCAGAGCCGATTGTAATATTCAATGTATTCGACGAAAGCGTCGCACGGCAAGCATACACGTGATCGTAGGAAGAAGATACGAAAACTTGGTTCTCATGACAGATCGATTCGTTAAAACCCGCATTCTATTGTACATATAACTACGTGTATTAAATGCGTGGCAAATTAACCTCATTGACATAGTGATGCCGCTTTTATTAGAAATCTCTCCCGTCGAGTCTTGCAGCTGTTTATCGGACAAACTTCTACACAACAAGAGGCTGGGATAATTCTCCAGAATGACAGTGTACAGCCTAGAATTGGATAGCAATAACTCCAATACTTCCAAAGGCACCTAGAATCTCACATTTAAATTAATTTATTTATAGAAAACTGACAAATTGAGCGAGTTGTCGCTTTATCGCATCCTTGCAACATATTTACAGTCCTTCCGCCCCTTCATCAGTCTCACCTTTTCGCTTCGCTTTACAAAAGTTGGTAAATTAACTACACTCGTCGTCTGCCTCTTCGCTCCATTGACCGCTTTAGTGCTGGTACTTAGATTTTGTAAAAAATATTCAGGCGCTTGGTCACTTCTAAAAAGCTTTCTCAGCTCCTCGACGCCTGGAAACTCGTCCGACAAACTTGCGTCCGAGCGGCCGTACGACTTCTTCGGCAGAGCAGCTTGGTCCTGTTTCCGTTGCTCCAGAATCCACCATTCCGGATCTCTCATAACGGTACCCGCAACGATCATATTGAAGAAAGTACCGGCTAGGAGCAAACAAGCGCCTCGCCAGCCATACTCCTCGATCAAATACGTTGTCATGGGAGCGTAGAGAAACGTACCGATTCCGGTGCCGCATGCCCCGAGACCTACAGCTAGGGTTCGTTTCTTGTCGAACCAAAAAGCGATGCTCACAACCGCGGTGACGTAGCACAAACCGAGACCGAGGCCCGCGATCACGCCGAAAGTTAAGTACATTATCTCGATGGTATTACTAAAGATACTCAGGATGAAGCCCAGCCCTGATATCAGACCGCCAGCGATGGTCATGTTTCTGCATCCGTAACGATCGACAAGGGCAGACATTATCGGTCCGGACAGAAGAGGCACGGCCATGAAGAGCGACCCGATCCAGGCGGTCTTGGATTTTGAGGCGCCAAATTCGTGAAGGAACTCGATGTAAAGCAAGCCGAAGCTGAAGGAGACACCATCGGCCACCATGGAGATGATCAGAGAGGCCAAAACGACTACCCAGCCCCAACCGCCGTCAGGCACTTTCGGTTTCTTACGTTTTGTCTCCCTCGCCATAAAACTCGACGAATCCTCTCGCTCTAAGATGCTCAAGGAATCGATGGAATCCTTGACTCGCTTTTGATTTCTTCTACTCGTATCGGCGTATCTCTCGCGATCAACGGGTGCCTCCTGAATTTTGTTCCAAGAACCGCGCCGTTCCATCGGCCTGATGATCGTTTTGACCGGCTCAAGCGACTCAATTGCGTCAATCGGTTTCTCCGTTATATTGCTTGCATCCAAATTGGTTTCACGTATATTACAGCTTTTCGAGGGTAAGCTGGTCTCATCGAAATCGACGCTTTGCTGGAGAAAACTCGAATAAATTGTAGGACTTCCGTTTTGCCAACCAATCAACGGAGCTCTATGCGGCTGATGGCGATTGCTCTGGCTCCTTTTCACGTACGCATCTTCCTTTCTGATGCTCGTAACGCTCGTAGAACAATTTTGATCATTATTGTTATCGTGCCTGCAGCTGTTCTCGCATTCCGCTTCAATTCCTCGCAGGATGGTATCGTTCCTGCTAATCATGATTTCTCTAAATGTAGGTAATGGCCGAATGAATCCAACGACGTCGCCAGCCTTTCAGCCCTTGGAACTCTGTCGGAAGATAGCCACCTTGTCTTCCGGTTACCATAAGGACCCTTTGGACAATCTTGAACGCTTCACGAAAAGTCGACCGCGCCGAATTCAGCATGCACGCACTGTCGAGTCGCTCGTTCTGTAAAACAATTTTTTTACCTTTATTAGCGTTAATAGCAATCACACCCGATGAAAATCTTGGGATCATCGTGCCTAACAAGTAGGGAGAAGGTATTTTGTAAACTGGCTACGCGTGTAATAACAAGCTAGGCCCCCTGTTTCAGTTTCAACGTTTACCAACACTTTGACAGATTCAATCTACCGACTACGCTTTATTACAATAACATTCGATAAGTTAATGTCCACGGAATAAGCATATGATTATTAGCGTATTTTCATACTTTCAGCAATTTTCCGTAACAAAATTTCGCCAAGGCGTAGCAAGATTGTGGACGATAAGACTAGGTCCACAATCTTGCTTTAAGAGACTGTAAGCCGTAAGCTTTAAGTTATAAGTGACGATACATCGGCCACAGAACTTATGCTTTTAGGCCGTAAGAATTGGATTTTCCTCGATTCGCTAACGGTTAATTAAAGCCTAAAGACTGTGCAAAAACAGTTTAAAGACAGAAATTATTGTTACTTAATCTCTTTCGACTTAGGCCTGTTACATAATAGAGTCGCAGTTCGTAAGCCATAAGAAATTGGCCAATCACAGTTGAATATGACAAAAATAATCGACTATAATTGGTTAATTTCTTACGGTTTACGAATTGCAACTCTATTGTGTAACAGGCCTTAAGGCTTCTCAAAGCAAGGTTGTGGACCTAGCCTAATGATACCATAATAACAAAATTGCACACATCATATATTATTCCACGAGAGTTTTTATTTGGATCAAATATAAAGTGATGAAGAAAAAACTAATAGTTACACTACTAGTACTACACACCAACGAAGTAACGTAATATTTGCAGGCGTACTACATACTATACGTATATAGGAAAAGACTCGTTGGCGTGAATAATTATGAGATACACAAGTTACAATCGATAAAGCAAAGTTTATATAACTGGTGCTCAATTGTAAATCAGATAGCACATTAGTTTATATACGTTTCCTAAACGTATCTATAATGTTTTATAACCGTTTAGGGAATATCTAATATACATATATGTGTACTATTTGAATGATTCACAGCCAAGTGTGGAAGGTACGAAATAATAATAAATTGTTAGTAACAAGATAAATGTGTTTCTAAAACGTTTTTCGTATCTTTATCTCCATTTCTACCGACATAGAAAAGATTTTGATTCGAGTTACGACGTCTCTATATACTTGCCAAGTTGCCATGGAATTAGATTACCTCAAAATATATAAATATACAGGCAAAAATAATTCTACATATATATTTACATTATAATTCACATTGAATTATTTAAGCATTAAAGATCCAGCTTCGACCGGTATATAGACTTCTAGTTTATCGATTGTGTTCTCACATGTACGGTCTAAATTTTAGAATTTAAGAATCATATTTTAGACTCTATAAAATATGATTCTTATTGTCTATATCGATTATTCGCAATATTTGAATCGACATATATTATGTTCTCATTATATGAGCTGCCACGCAACTTGCTTCTTTTTAGAAAAATGAGAAAACAAGGTAAGTCGATTACATGGTTCAACACTTCTGACACCTGAATAAATGAATTGTTTTCTGATAGATTTTTGTTCGTTGAAAACGAATCCAGCCGTGGAATTGGGCTAAAATGTCAGTTTTCCGAGAAAATTGAAATTAAATGTGCCAAAATTAGCGTTTTTGGCCATATACATGTATATATGTATATATATATATACATATATACATATATACCACTTTTTTAAGGAGAAATTAAATTTTTCTTTTCAATTTCATTTACGCCATTTTTTTTTTAAGTATTATCTTTTATCTATAAAATAAATTTAAATTTATTACAGTATGATTTTTTTCAAAAGCCTATAATTAGCATATATTATAAATCATTAAGTTGAACAGATGATATATGATTATTACTGTTTATAAATGTTTATAAAATGCAGGGTTGTATAAGTTACATAAAAAAGTAACGAAGTTACCTTTTTCGTTACTTTTTTTTCACGTAATTACCTTTTCTAATGAATAACGGTAATGGTAATTAAGTTACAATTTCTAATAAACGAATAACGAAATTTGAAAGTTGTTACTTCGTTACTTTTAGTTTGTTCAGTGAGTAACACGTAATGATGACAGGTTACTTTTCAAAGTGACTTTTTCAGCCTTAGCGTAACCTTATAGCATTTAGTTAGTTAGCGTTACCGTCATAAAAAATTGCAACGTCATTATCAAATTGTTTATTATAAAAAGTAACGACGCAATAACGAGAAAGTAACTTTTAACAACCCTGATAAAATGTAAGTACATGAATTATAATAGTAAGAAATAAATAATTTCACGGGATAGTTAGGGTGCCAAAATGCGCGACTACGTCCTTGTGTAGTAATAATATTTGGAAACAACATAATTACATGGAATCTCTGACAGTACGCATTATAATAATTGTACCGTGATAAATATAAATTTATTTATACGTAAAAGATGGCCACTTTAAAGTGACGTAAATGGAATTGAAAAAAAAATTTACTTTAGCCACAAAAAAATGATAAGTATGGACAAAAATGTCAATTTTGGTACATTTAATCTTAATTTTCTCGGAAACCTGACGTAATAGGCTGTTAGGCCAATTCTGCAGCCGGATTCGTTTTCAGTAAACAAAAATCCATCAGGAAACACTTGATTTATTCAGGTCCCAGAAAAAGTTTATTTTTGTATAATTAATTTTGTATAATTGTGTTATTCGTCACTTTTACAAATTTTCAATACCAAATTTCAATATGCCTTTATATGTTTATAAAGTTCAAAAATTCTAAAAATTTTTGCCGTTAGTTTGTTCATTATGCTCAATTATGTACCTGTATATTCCAGAGAGAGAGAGAGAGAGAGAGAGAGAGAGAGAGAGAGAGAGAGAGAGAGAGAGAAGACATTTACATCGTAAGCTAAAACGTTTCAAAACTTTCAACAGTAAATGATTTTATTATTAGAAGTCTCTCACAGACAGTAGTCTAATAATACTTTGGTGTTGCACAACTGTCGACTTGCGACGTAAGCTGAAAACTTTTTGGCAATTGCCAGTGATATGTGTATTTATAAATCTGTTTTAATAAAATATTAGATTAAATTTTTACCTCAAATATTATAAAAACGTTACATTGTTAAAATTTTTTCATAATTTTATTTCTAAGAAATTATCGATATACATAAATATATGTAAATTAAGTCATTAGGTAGAAAATGTCATACTTCTTATGCATGTGTGCTACATAAAATCTTCTTTTTAATGAAAAATTAGTAAGAAATGTAAGAATATAAGTGTGACACTTGTATTAGATCGACTTCTCGATTATCTTAACTCCCAGTCATCTTGTTAATCGGGGACATTCGCAGATGTTACAAATTTAAGCTTTTTTTTGTGGAAAATAGTTATCCCGACTCATGTGTGATTGTCCAATATTTGATATGGTGTCTCTGCAGAGACACGTACAAACGAAACACAAATTTACTTCTTTATTCAAAATGTTTGAAATAATTATTAAGACTTGGAATATCTCTCTCTCTCTCTCTCTCTCTCTCTCTCTCTCTCTCTCTCTCAACACGTAACACAAATTTATTTGCGCAAACATTTGAAAAAATGATTACGTATCTTACTGTCGTTTTTTTTAAGGATTTTATAATTACACTCTTATCACTACATGCGTATTGTATGGAAAACAGGCATGTAAATCTAATCGTTAACGTACCTAGCGAATTAGACCGAAACCGAAAAAAGAGAGCGAAGCTAACGGAGTCACTTTTTTCGGCCGGAGTCGAAATCGACATTTTTTTATTAACTCTAGAGAGACTGCATGATTTTCAGAAATCATAACAAATTTATGTACTCTTTAAAAAACAAGATTTTATTAAAATATCTAACTATAATAATACAGCACCTTCAACTTTTAAAGAAATAAAAAATCACAGTTATTATTAGCATCACATCAAAGTTTGTACTCAAATTGTCTTAAGCTTAATCAACGAGTTAATAATTAAAATCGAACAGTTATTTTTTGAACGCTTACCGGCGCAATGCAACTTGTACAGTTTTGGTTTACACACCGAAATTTTCTGTTAATTTCGGCCGAAACCGGAAATCAAACCGAAACCCTGATTTTTGATCGAAACTGACCGAAACCGAAACCGAAATTTCGATCGGACTCTAACGCGAATGTATATAAGAATAGTTGATGAATTATAAAAAAACGAATATTTCTAATATCGCATACCAAATTGTTTGCTTTATACATTCATTTCTTATATACGGCTAACAATAAATAAAAGCAAGCAAAATAGGTTCGAAAATAAGTAGTTAGAGCCATACAAGAGTCGCCAGAGGGGTGTGATCACCATGGAGACCGACTGGTCGATTTCTCTGCGTGACTATGGCTACGTTTACACCGTGCATTTAGGCCGCGACCTATACAATAGATGTCCTTGTTTATCCTGTAGGTTAAACAAAGACACCTATCGTACAGCCAATGTCTGCCTGTACTAAAATACAGAGACAATTAAATGTCCGATAAATTTGATTTTGCAAAAATATTGGAAAAATCAAAGCGTGTCTAGAAATTCGAAAACAATCTGTGTGAAATATTAAAAATTAAATTCTCGCACTATATGATTGCGAATAAGCTCAGTTCTAAAAAAAAAAAAAAGGTTTCTAGCCATTCTTACACTGAACAGCTAGGTAATATAATATTGAAAAATTAACATCTCTAATTTGTCGCCCAAAAGAAATTGATGTGCAATCTTTTTAACTATATAATATTTTCGGCAAATTCTCGTAAAGCTTAGAGAGAAATTGTTCTTCTCATTTGCTGTAATTCGCAACATTATTTATTTCGAATATGTACACATTGAGTCATCGATTAAACATCGTTCTAAGTATTTTGACTCAACATGATGGAACATTTTGTCTATGAATTTAACATCAGTGATTATGCATACTTAATCAGGATTATATTGCAGATCAATACATCTTGCGGAATGTAAACATTCAAAACGATAAAATCCTTATCGTTAATTTAATTTTATCGACTATCCCTTTTCTTTAAATGCTCAAAATACACTTTTCAGTAAGCTTGCTTACGATGCTACAAATAAAAGAAAATTACAAGGAAATTACAAAGTGAAGAAAAAAAAGAGAATAGAAGGATAAAAAGGCGACATCATAAAAGTACATAACAATATACATATTTATATGTATCAATTTTTTACGCAAAGAAAATATAATGTTTTCACAACGAAAATGTCTTATGGTTTAAACTTTCGCGATAATAGTAAAATATCTTTATAAGAGGAAAAACTTATGTAAATTAATAAGTTATACAGTGTAAATAATAATAAATAACAGTGAATATTTCTTTACTCTTGTTTAGAAAAAATATTACAGCGTATCTAATTTCAAAATTGAGTGTAACTATAAGTCATCAAAGTGAACCAAATGTAATTAAAAAATAATTTGATAAAAATCTACAAATAAAATGATTTTATAATGTTAATAATTTGGGAGAATTCAACTCGTGTTTAAGCGTTCTCTTATCTTACTGTTTAGGATAGTTCGTAATACAATATACAGCATAATACAATATATCATAAATTTTCAATTGCATAATCATCGACATTGTATTCAATCTGCATCACGTTGTATTACCGCGTTGTATTGTGACATTGAAAATATTCGAGGGAATAAAATAAATGTAGTACTCGTAATTATCGATAATTACATTTATTATGTAAAATTACATCGATGTAAATAAACAAATTCATTTAATCGATAAATGATTTTAACTTATCAGAAATTTAGAACTTCCGGTAAGTCATACGTCCGTACGGAATATAGTGACAAGTGGCAGAATGTGCATTTTGGGCGAGCGACAGATAATTAAGTGAGACAAGCCGTTTAACCCTTAATACACACCTTTGAGTCATTCGTGTCCTGCGCATTTCTTTTCTTTGGTTTATATACAATAAATTGTTATATACAATTGTATATAACAATTTATTATAAATATACAACGTTACACATACTTTCTAAAGATGTCAAAAATTGCTTAATAATTTTCATATACTTGTAAGTGATAAAAATTAATCCAGGACACAAAAGACCCATCGTGTGTAGCAAGGGTGCCAAAAACTAAGTATTAAAGTACATAAAAATATTCTTTCTGAATATGTACTGTATAATATAAAATACAAAGGGATAATCTCGTACGAAGAGTATTGACGAAATAAAGAATTCGTGACAGCTGTAAGAAATATTAATGAGGACACGTGATATTATTGGCGATAGTATCTATTATTAAAAGTAAAAGAATGTATACAAGGTTTTCGGTGACATCTTATTGTTATCCCGTACTCGATACATGCTGTTGAAGAAGGCAATTGGTGAATCTGTATATATTATACTTCAAATGCTTAAAAAAAGGACTAAAAGGAAATAGACGAGGAAAACAAAAAAAGAGAATTAGCATGCAAGAAATGTAGCAAAAATTGCACGTCGCGTCAAGTTAAGCTTACCAACAACGAGCTCGCGCAGATTGTTATAGCTGAAGACTTTGAGTAGCCTAACACGATTCTCGTTGGAAAAAACGTTTTGTGCCTTTTTATCGCAATGACGATTTCGTGCATTCGCTCGCGGCGCGTTTCACGACGACGCGTGTGACGCGATATCACGCGACTGTCTTGGTTGAGGACACCCGGTACACTGAGGTTCAGGAGCCTCGAAATCCATGTCATAAGGAAGGTTCTCGCCGCCGCACCTGACCTGAATGGAGCACGCGTGTCGGAGTCGGCCCCATCTCGTCGTCGCGTCGCCGTCGCGTCGGCCGCGTCGGCGTGCCTCGCCTCGCCTCGCTTCGCCTCGCCTCGCCTCGCCTCGCCGCACCTCGCCTCGCCTCGCCTTGCTTCGCCTTGCCTCGCCCCGCCTTCGATCTGCTTCGTATGTCTCGCTAGATCACTCCTCGCCGCTCCTCACGTCTCTCATCGGCAGTCGACGACGTCACTGTCTCGCCCCGCTATGCCATGTTTTACCCCACCATTGTACTACGATTTGCTAGAATTTGCCTTGACTCGCTTTTCACAACTACTTCCCAATGTCAAAAACGCGATGTCGATGCGCGATAAATTGATAAACCTGCACGCGAGGCCAATCGTTTATATTTAGATATCAGCTGTCATGGTTATGTACTATAATATACCGCAATGCTCTCTCTTGACAATGTCCCACTGTAACAATCATATTTTTAACTCTATATTGCTACATATAAATAGAGAATTTTATGTTTTAATAATATCAAGTCTTCTGATATTTAATAATATATTGATTTTGAGATGGTGCTCTCGCGCGGCATTTATACATACATATATACAAATATTATATGCTTTGCCGGATTATCCTATCAGTCGTTTTAATCTTATCAGTATTAGTTATGGTTAAAAATCGTGAGTATGCAAATAACTAATGCAAAATAATTGTACTTTTATGTTCGTTTAAAAAATAGATTAGCGTCTTTTTTTTTAATTATGTGCGTGTCATTGCCGCCATCAGAGCATTTCACGCGAAAATTCTTTTTCACGTTCATGTACATCGTTTAGCGCTCTCACAAACAGTGACAGTTTCTCGGTAATTGCAAGAATCTATACTAATTTTTTGTACATACGAGTGCCAAAATATATTTAACAATACATGACTGATCGATAAAGTTATCTCCGATGCGTCAACATGACACGGCGTAATGCGACGCCATCCGACGCCATTTGACGCTATCCGATGTGACGACTTGAATCTTTACTTGTCGGTAAATTAGGCGGTAATTACACTGCCTATATACATACATTATGTAAAACATCAAATCAATCTCTCTCTCTCTCTGTTAATAAAAAACTTACAAATTTCTTATCTTTTTTATCTCGCTTTATTAGTCTTCATCTTGTTTATAATCAAGAAACTATAATATACATATAATATTGAGAGGTAAAGTGCGACGAGATATTAATTTTCACGTTTAAACGTGTGCCGTAAGCAACATTATCGTGATATCAATCGAAAAATAAAGACTAATAAAAAAGCCAATAAAGGTCGAATCTCCTAAATGTACTAAAGTTTTCTGTTCAGCTATTCTTATTTTAAATGTATAGAGGAAACAAAATAGGATGAAATCTGCGATGGTTTGTACGACAAATATGGAATTTGCTGTTACGAAATAAAGTGTAAGTGAATGTTGAATTGTGAAACTATTGCGATATATTTATCCAAATCATTTTCGAATATTTTTCAATATCTGTACGAAACTAAATCGCATTTCGTTCTCGATAGGTATTGGTATTGGTAAAGAATTTCCATATATAAATAATGTAAGAAGACTAATTATAGATTAATCCCTTTAATATTTCAACAAGAACTCAACTCAGTAAGAGTTCAACTCAGTAATATTTTGCGCCAATAGGTATATCGGATCACGTACATGTGTGCGTGTGCGTGTGCGTGTGCGTGTGTGTGTGTGTGCGCGCGCGCGCGCGCGCGCGCGTGCGTGTATATACAAGATATCGCATTATAGGGATGCGCTTGATCGATGTAACGATCAGAATTGTTAAAAATGTAGTTGAAGATTGGTAAAATTTTCAAGATTTTTTAATAGAAAGCCGAAATTCTATACGACTTGACATACCAATTCACGTACATAATTAAGCGAAATGCTGATTATCATTATCACTTGAAACGCCCATGCTATATGTGTGCTTTTTCCTTTCTATATATTTTTTTGTAAATACTCTTTGTTTCATTGGAAGGAATATTCTAATAAAAGTCCTCATTTATCCTTTCATAGATTATTTGCGTTTCGTTCCTCATCTTAATAACTATCGCTTAATACTACCGTTGAAAGTCGTCAGACTCTCGTAAAGCCGACAACTCGATATCGTAAATATATGAAATACACAATTTTTCTTTTTATATTAAAATATTATTTTATACTCATTTTTCGTAGGTGCCATACAAGGCTGCGTATGTATGTACGCCCGATATTAATGCGAACGTATATGAAATAAATTATTGCACTCTCATATCTAATTTGGACTTGGCACCGGACATGATTACGTGACGCCGATCGATTCGTGTCTAATCCGAAATACCGAAATACGATTATGTTTAGTCAAACTTATAAATTCAATTCACTTCTGATTATACTTCCGAGTATATCAAATTACACTTGATCTTAAGTGTCAGTTCGGCAATCTAACAAAGAATATTCGAAACTTGTTACGCAGTCATTGCTACCTAACGATCTAATGCTTAATTCTGTGAAAGCCGTAAATATCTTTCGTATTTTCTTTCTCTGTATAAAGGCCTCGTAATGTTATATATACGTGTATTCCTACGACTATAAGAGATATTTCTGGAATATAAAATTTTTCCGTGGTATCGATAATACCTAAAATATCCCGTACGACGATTTTGACTAGTTTTAAAGAACCTTTACCTCGTACGGCGTTGTTGATATCCATCGCGATGGATGCAGCAAAATGTTCATTTTGCTAAGTAATGTACATTCTATTCAAAAGCCTTCAGGATGAATAGACTTTTGATTGCCAGTATTTCATCGTGTTCACACTTTTACTGTTACCAACTTTACCGTTACTTTTCATTCGTTAATGTACATGTATACGATCGCTACAACAGCCGTGTTCCGATATACATTGCCAATACTGAAAATCCACAATATACGTAACGTGAATTATAGATTTTCAGTATTGACAATGCATATCGAAATACGGCCAATAATGATGACGTTGTGCCACCAACGTATTTTTTCTTTTAAAAAAGAACAAAAAGATAGAACGACCAACTATGTGAGATTAGTAGATACAAGCAAATATTACACTTAATGATTACGAAAATGAACGTGAACGCACACAACCGCATGCAATGTATGGTATGTACGTATGCACATACGCGTACGCGTAGTAACGGAGGTAGTAGTCTACTTGTAGCTTGTAAAATTGATAAGGAGGCAAGTTTATAATCACAGAAAAGCTATATACATGTGTCTATTTTATAGACGTGCTTTCCGTACGAAATACGCGCATCGCCCTCTACACGAGAAAAAAGAACTTGCCCAATTTATTATTACAATTTCAATTTTTTGCGCATTAGCTATTAAGAGAAACTTAAATTGTTACAATAATAATCTCACCGATGACATTTTTAGCAAATTGAAAATATGATTAAACGAAATGCAAACGAAATTCAATTTAAATTAATTTAAATTTTAACTGAATTACATGTATATAATTGAAACACACGAGTGACTCGCGAAATTCGTACGCGAAGGACACAATTATAAAACAATTATGGACAATTATAAAAGTTTGGGGTATGTGGCGCAATGATCGATTTACAATATATATATTTTTCGCGTTATCCAGAGGAGAGGGGATAACTTGTCAATTGTCAACTTTACAGTACAGTCTAACTCGAGAATACAATTCGCTCGACGAAGAAATAGTAGAAACTACAAGCATGCATAGAGCTCATACGTTTTTTCTGTACACACAAATCAGGACACGACATGTACTGATTTCGAACCGCTATATATGCATCGATTGCCCATTAGTATCCTGAGAGATTCGAAATTATTATACTTACAATTAACAGTTGCCGTGCAAAAAATATACATACGTGTATATCCGTTCGGGCAAGATTCATGCAATCATCGACGGCAACGCGTAGCTCGTAACGAGCTTCCTGCAAGCTTTCTTTCTATTTTGACTTTATATATTGCAAGCGGCATGTTTCTAATTTGTAGATATTACTATAGATATTACTACATCGCTCTACGCTATTGAAAGTATTACAAAAAATCTACATCTGTATAATCCCCGAAATAATTTTCTTCGCGCAATGTCCAAGAGATTAGAAATGACCTGATAACTTTCATAAAAGTTTCGTAATTAAAGCATTAACAGATAATCATGCAAAATCGGAAAGTCACTCCACCAATGCTTTTTACCATTTTTTTTTCTTTTACGTAACATTCCTCGAGTTGCTCACATTAGTTGTTACGAAAAGTCGATAAACCCGTTGGGTGTTTCGACAAATTATATAGGTTAATTATAACTATGTAATACACCACAGCCGGCTCTAGCAACTCGTGTATAGCATATCGCGAAATAACACTATAACGAAATTAAGGGGGTGCCCGTGACAATTTTTGGCAATCTGTATTGCAATTCCTTTTATATTCCTTATTAACACGCGATTCCAATTGCGATCGACAACTAATCGACAATCATTATTTGTCTCTCCTATATACTATAGTATAGTTCCTTCCTTCTGGTTCCTTCAATAAATACCGGCATATTTACACACTGTTTATCGCATTGAAATCCTTATCAGTAGTTACCCCTCTAGATTCGTTTCGACACTTTCGATATAAACTGATCAAAGGCATCACTAATAACAATGCGCCGCTTAACGCAATAAACAGTCCCGCCAAGTAGAAGGAAAGATCGTACGTGCCTGTGATATCATACAGCCAGCCTGAAAAAGAAATACTTTATTTTAAGAATTCCTTATTCGCTCAGCGCGTTTCAGTGTCCAGAAAAGGAAATTTGCCACTGATAATTCTGTCAGAATATATATTGTGTCCAGTCAATATTGATCAATTCAATATTGACTGGACAATTTGTTTTGTTGTTGTAATTCTTGTAACTATTTTACGTTAATATGTGATGATGATAAAGTTTCGGGCCACCGCCGCGTAAGAATTTACCAGCTAGCGGAGGGCCCATGAGATTGGCAATTCCTTGAACGAGTAACAGAAGACCATAAGCGTTGGTGAATCTGTCCAAGGTGATCAGCTCGACAAGAATGATGCTGGTAAGACTGTAATTTGCTGCGATGAATAATCCAAAGGCACCAGAGATTGCACATAAAGTGTAATAGTCGTTGACAACTATTGGTATCAGAGCGGTAACGGTACCGCAGAGCGCCATGCACACTGCATACACGATAGATGCGTTTACCCACGCCCTATCACCAGCCCAACCCAGAAGAATCTGTAAAAAAAGGTTCAGTTTTAACACTAGAAAAAAACCCACCAAATACCATTCGAAATACCATTTATTTAGCTAAACATTTCCACCGCTGCTTACCTCGCCGCCCATATTAGCGATTCCAATCACCGAGATCAGAATAGACGCATCCGTCTCGCTAAATCCAACTTCGATCGCATTGTCCGTCAGGTAGACATAAGGCACATCGTACCACGTGTGCAAGAGAAAGTTGCTGACGGCGAACAGTAGAAACCTCGGATCGGCAAAGTACGAAAAGTCTAGCATGTCGACGATCAAGTCCCAAAATTCCCAGAGTCCAGCGTACCAAACGAGCTTCGTCTTGGCGATCGTAGTCATTGAATTTCTGTAGATATCCGGGCAGCTTGAAGCTCTCAAACGATATCGATTGATGTTGAGCATAGCACCTCTGTAAGTCAGACTGTGCCTATGCATTCTGATATCCTTTAAATAGGCAGTGGGCAGCCTCCTCGGTTGTTCCAACGTGCTAGATCGCCTTAACGGAGTGTCGGAATTGATTTTTTTCAGCCACCATAAATATGCCGGTTCTACCGATTGATGATGATGATGATGATGATGATGATGATGATGATGACGATGATGACGATGACGATGCTGATGCTGCTGTTGCTGCTGCTGCTCGCCGCGCAAGTCATGGCCCTTGTCCTTGCCTTCAGTTAATGTACTAGGTGTAGTTATAAATCGAGCCGAGGGGATACTCAGTTGATCGTGCAGCGCTCCAGAATCGCTGAAACTCCTCGACGATATCAAAAGACTCGGATAGTTTTGCAGGAGCACATTGTAAACGGTCTCAGTCTTATTCGTACTGAGCAGTTCTAGCACCTCCAGAGGTACTCTTTCTCCGTTCTTGACGAAAGTAGGTAGATTCACTAAGCTAGAAAATAACTTCTCACCATTCTCCTCGTTGCATACATCCTGCGGCCGAAGATTCTCAATAATCATCGCATTGGCTGATGCAAAACCTCGTTTAGAATCACCATGAGGTGTTTGCGTAGTCGTGTTTGCGGAGCTGGTGGCGGAAAAGGAATCTGCGCTGGAACTCTGTATTTTAGATCTCTTCTTTTCTCGATTCTTTCTCCTCTCTTGCGTTTTCGCTTTTGCTCTAGTGGTAGTCCATTCGAGGTCCCGCATCAGACATCCACATACAGCGAGATTCGAAAACAATCCTGCCAGAATCAACGTGGTTCCCCTCCAGCCGTACTCCGCTAAAAGATTTTGTGTAACAGGCGCAAAGATAAAAGTCCCGATTCCGCTACCGCATACTGATAGGCCGGTAGCAAAAGATCTCTTTTTGTCAAAGTAGTACGCCACGATTACCACCGCTGCGACGAAACACAAGGACAAGCCAAAACCTGCTACAATGCCAAACGTGAAGATGAGTACTTCCATAGAGTTCGCATAGGAACTTACAACGAAACCGGCTGTTGCCAAGATGCTACCGGCTACAGATACTTTTCTACATCCATACCGATCGGTTAAGAAACTTGCCACCGGTCCCGATAACAATGGCATCGCCATAAAGAGACTACCTATCCACGCTGTCTTGGACTTGCCCTCGCCGAAATAATTAAGGAATTCGACATATATTACGCCAAAGGAAAAGGTAATGCCATCCGCGATCAAGTTTACCATAAAGGAGGCCGCTACGACGACCCAGCCCCAACCTCCGTCGGGAGGCCTAGCTTCGCAAAACTGTCCCAAGCTGGAATTGTCCTCGGAACTGCTTGTGGTAGACGTGGAGATTGACGGACTTGGATGCGGTCTTTCTTCAGGTGTGTGACGTAGTTGCTGCTTTTGAGACTCTTTGTTAAATTGCACGTGATGCTGCTGCTTGTCTTCCTTTGGAGACTTGCCGTTCACGAGTTTCTCAGTGCTCTTCTCGGTCAACGAATGGCTCTTGGACGACAGAATTCTGGTAGGGGACCCGAAAATGGTACCCCTTTCATTGAAAACGCTCTTCAGTTTCTGCGGACTAGATGCATCCTCTCTGTAAAGGCTGTTGGGTCTCTTTGGTGAACTTTGAATATTTTGCGAATCTTCTTTCAGCTCTTGACGAACTTCCCGACGTATCCTTGAGCCCGATTGATCCATTCGTTCCGGGTCGTTCTCCACGAATCTTACTTCCTCCTCCTCCTCCTCCTCCTCCTCCTCCTCCTCCTCCTCCTCCTTCTCCTCCTGCTCTTCTTTTTCTTCCTCTTTCTTTCGCGCATTTGCCAATGACTCCGAGTCGTTTTGAAAGTCATTGACGTATTCTAATCCCCGAACCGAACTCGAATCCATAATCGTCTTCTCGTGATGGTGATCACAATTACAATTGTTTCGATGGTTCGACATACGTAAACCTTTGTTGATAATTTCATCATCGCTCGTTTCGATATACGATCGCCTCACGGTCGTATCATTCGTCCTTTGTTCGTCGAGTCGAATCTGCTTGTCTCCATCATTAAACTTGGTCCACTCGGCCATATTGAAGAAACGAAGAATGTGAGGAAATATTTATTCACTTTTCTTTCGAGATATCAAAATATTTGCGATCCAATTTTCCTCTCCGTGAAACTGATACCGTATACGATACGCACATATAGACACATACAAGCAATCACACGCGGTAACAAAAACTCGAGCAATTGTATTTGCAAGGAAATTTGGGCGGCCCCTTCTCCTCAAATCGAAACGATCGATTTAATAAAGATCTAATTTCGTCCTTGACTTAAACAACGGTAAACAAGGCCACTCGTAGAGCTGCCTGGTGAACTGACGACGCAACGGTAATAGGGATGCTGACGACCAGGTCGATGTAAGGTTGTCTGGCGATTGATAGTCGGCACCCGGTCGACCATGCAATGGTCCACCACCATTGCAATTGCGGCTCCGGATTCTCCAAGTCCAAGTAGCACTTTGATTACTTGGGACCACCTCCTCCTCCGCGAAACGTTCGTCAACCCAGGCACCCATGCGGCGAAACGTACTGCTTCGGTTCTAGTGTTGTATTCTACAACAAGAAAAGCCAGTCATCTCCTTGTCAGCGATATGTATGCATACATATATGCGCCGTACTTAAATTCTCTAATTGGTAGTTAAAACAGATTCTATAGATGAGTAGCGATAGATAAGTATTGTAGATAAAGAGGATATACAAAAGGATGAGAAGGGAGTACAGAAATGCGCGAGTAAATTTCCAACGATGAATCACGCGATTCACGATTAAACCAAAAGGGACAACGGAAGCAACGGAACTTATGTACCATTTGTAATAGCCACGTTTCTATATTTGATATTTGTCAGAGTATTGCTTTTTTCTTCTGAAAACGCAAACTATCGCCAAGATACCTACTATCTATAGCTCTTTTGTTCTATCTATCGTTTAAATCGAATCAAACGATGTATAATATAATGATAAACGATATATCCCATCATCATCTAAACGCGCGGTAATAACATGATCAAAGTGACGCACGCAGTCGCGAAAAAAAATGTCTCGCTCGGCTATATTTACTCGCTAAAGCAACATTCTCGAGCATTATTAGACGTTCCAAGTTCGATGTTTGGCAAAGACACTCGACAAGTGTGACTCGCTTCTGGCATTTCGTAACCGGCCGAAGTAGCTCGAGTTAGAGTCAGCGATTATAAATGAAGCTCATTGTGTATGAGTTGCTATCAATTTAAGGATTTAACGGTGCCCACGATGATCACGCGTGTATCATACGATCTCTCTTTTCCTTCTTCTTTTATACCTTCTACCTCCTTCATGCCGATTGTTATTTGTTTTCAGAGTTCGATTCATTGTTAGTATACCGAAGTAAAAATTTCAAGTGCGTGCAAATATTAAAGGGTCAGTGTCGACTTGATGCGATGCGACGCGACGTGACACATGGCTTGTCGTCGTGCTGCGCCGCAACACTTCAGAAAGGTTTCACCTTTGGATGCATGAAAAATGTCTATCTCTTTATTGATTCTTCAATTTATTACAGATACATTATATTTCTCAATACTGCCAATTAAAACTTTTTCCTTCTTTCTTTTTTAGTAAACTCTAGAGAAATCTGAATGCTGCGTTTCGCTAGTATTTAATTTCTTCACTTATAAAACTTCATTTATACGATCGTTCCTTTACTATTTAAATTTTTATAATTTTTCATTAGGAAATTACGAAAATCTAAGGATTATATTATACATATATAAGACCGTCGTGATCAAATACTCCATTTTGTTACGAAATCATATATTATTTATTTACGTCAAGAAAAATACATATCAAGTACATACGAAGTACGAAATCAAGAAACTTGAGTTTCAAAATTAAGTTTACTTACAAAATAATGCCGTCAATTTGACTACATATTTTATTAAATTTCTCCACGTTAACACCCTGCATGCTCTTTGATAAATTTTCATATTACTGACCGATTTGATTAAATTAAAAAGCTTAAAAGTTAAATATGTTACAACTTCTTCTGCGTTTGTCAAAAGTAATTGTAGATTTAACGTTGACCTACATCTTGCCGGGTTACTTAACTCACAATCAGAGGAAGACGACCATTTAACTTTTTGCGTGAAACTTTAACACGCGAATGCTGCGCACGGCGCATAAATAGCCGAAATGTGCTCAAGGTAGAAATTCACGCGCGAAAAGTGAGCAAAAGTGCCAAAAGGTAAACTACATTTTGAGACATATACAGATGTAAGAGACGTGATACATTCCGATAATTTGGCATATCGTCAAGCATAAAGAAAAAATATAATACAATTGTAATTTTACTGAAATATAACCTATGTATATATATATATATATATATATATATGTGTGTGTGTGTGTGTGAAAATAACTTGTCAATGTAAAGTGGGAGAGTTGAGAGATAAATAATATATAGATACTTGAAAAAAATTACAAATTGTAAAAGAATTTGTAAAACGCTAATGAAAATAAAACGTAAGAGGATCATTTAGAAGGCAAGGCAGCTGTCTTGGCGTCGGGTTAGAAGAAATTTGATAAAATTGGTGTCCGATTTCGTATTATACTACAATCACGCGATATGACTTATCGAACGGATTGGCGACATATACAGGGTGTTTCCAAATTAAATGGCAAAACTTCGGGAGCGTGTAGAGGAG
>NW_017256572.1:357426-391606 GCF_001594055.1 Mycetomoellerius zeteki
GTGCACATTTCGAACAAAATCTTCATTAAAAAGTTTATAAATAAAATAATTAAAATAATAAATTAAATATATTTTTTTCTTTTTTCGTGATTTCCTGCGAAACAAAGCAAAAAGGAGCATATGTCTATAGGACTTTTTTTCTTAGTTTTTTACTCCTCTACACGCTCCCGAAGTTTTGCCATTTAATTTGGAAACACCCTGTATATCTTACTTTGATGATAATTAGACCGCTTACTATTAGATTATTTTTTTTGTTTTGAAAAATGATCAAACTCTCCGAGAGAGAGAGAGAGAGAGAGAGAAAATTTTAAACTCGTCTATTTGTTCCGTCGTTTCTATCGTTCGATCATACGTAGGGACGGAGAAATAGGCGCCTTTGGCCGAGAAAATTTTGCGCAATTTTGGCTTTGAGCCCATTGACGAGTAAATCAGGGTACGTTCATGGCGCGGGCAGTCTAAATTCAACGAAACGGCGTTTATATCGTTTACGCATTAATGTTAGGGCGTTGTCATGATATTCCATCAATTCCATTCCAGTCATATACGATCCGCGATACTTGCACGTAGTTACGCGCATTTAATCTGCGCAAATTGTTTGCTACAGTTTTAACATAATTTTTATTACAATTTAATCGCGAAGCGGCGCAACGAGACGTACGCTCGTAAATCACAAATAATTTTAATAGGCTTTCTACAATAAATCATTACCTAGGCTTTAAGTCTTAAGTTATAAGAAATCGACCAATCGTAATCGATTATTCTTCTCACATTCGACTGCGATTGGTTAACGTCTTATGATTTAAGACTTAAAACCTAGGTAATAATTTACTGTAGAAAGCCCATAAGAGTTATTGAATTCAGTGTGAATATGTGAGACTGAGAATGTATCATATACCTCGCAAACGTGGTCATAAGGATTCATAAGAAATCGATTAATCAACGATTTCGTTGAAGCACGTGCAGTTAAATAGTAGCAGAGAGAGAGGGACGGCATTAAAAAAAAGGCATTTAACGCCGTGCACGAGGTTTATCGATCAATGTTAACGAAATAATGCTCGCTAAATGAGAAAGTGGACGCAGTGTTCGTTATCAGCATTGAAGGAGAACGAATCGTGAACGAACTTGGAATCATGTGTGTCGTGATAACGTGCGCTCATTCACGCGGAGCATCGTGTTAAGCATCAGTAAGCAGCAGTAAGCAGCAGTAGCGCATTCCTCCCGCGTGCGCTTCTACAGCATTTTTTAGGAAATGTATAGCTGCTATAACGTGCCCGAGATTATTTTATATGTCATACATTAATATATGTATATTACTAAAAAATACTCCAATTTTTCCCACGTACAGTACAGCAAGTTTATATTCTTTGTAGCTAAACCAGTAGTATACGAGTACACTTGTTGTACTTAAAATGAAACATCACACACACGCGCGCACACACACACACACACACACATATATACATTATATAAAATTTTACGAAAGCAAGATAGAAAGTTTTAGTGCGGCGACAAAAAACAAGCCTAATGAAACCCGTTTTACAAGACATTAAATTCGGAAGAATGTAGTGTAGCGCAACGAAATAAATACTCTCTAAATCTGAATCAGTGGATAGTCACTAATTACCCTGAACCAATGGCATACTTGGCACTGATAATTAGTGAAGTTCAATTAAAAAAGAAAGAATATTCGAGCATTATATGACAAAAATACTGATATTTGCACGTTAATTTCAATCTTCCATATTCATTGAATTTAACCACTAAAACAAGGTTAGTTGGATCACATAATAAAGATTAGCTAGGTTAGGAATCTCATATTTAATTCACTGATTACCAGTGGCATACTTGACACTGATATCAGTGATTATCCACTGATTCAGATTTAGAGAGTATGCATTCGTAGAAAGAAATATATAGCATGCTGTTTGCAGCTGATAAATATCAAATAAAAAAATTTTGTAAATCGATTAAACAATTTGTAACGACATGTGACGACTAATAATTATTGTTTTGAATTAGCATGTGTTCTCTGCACGTTTATAATGTGTTTTTCACCAAACACTGAAAAATTGACGCATGGCTTATAAATATAACTATCACATCTTTGTGCTCTCCATTATCTCTCTCGACATTGTTACCGTTTATCGTATTCGTTGAAGACAACGTATCTCACATATACTTATTAATTTCACGTTTCGCTTCAACGCCACACACTTTTTAAATATTATTATATCGCATTCTTATACACAATCTGTCTTTATGGTGAAAACGAATAACGTAGATTCTCAATCGCGCGATGGTAGGATTAACCATGATAAACGATTTCTCAGCTTGTGAATTGAAAGGCTTTAAAGTCGTATTTTCTATGTGTAAAACCGCTATTTTATTTGTTTATGCGTTTTCGTCTTACGACAAAGGACAGAGAGGTCCTCGGATCTCTCTATCCTATAATTAATCAACAGGTTTGAAAAATTTGTAAGTTATAATGCGCGAAATACTTTAGAAACTTCAACAACTGTCGACGAATTAAATTATTCACGTTTACGATAACCTTTGATTATCGAAACTCTATTTATTTCCTGCTCATAATTTCGATTCGAAATTAAGATCGGTTTTAATGTACGTAAAAGTGCTAAGAGAGTGATCTTAAATACACGACTGCTATACATCATACAAATGTGTGCGTGCGTGCGTGCGTGCGTGTATGTAGCATCTTGATACTATGTATATTCGATACCAAAATATAAAATAAACTAGTATAGTATAAAATAAAATATAAAGTAGACTACAGGTAAAGAATCGACGAACCATGATGGGTGGTGCGATCGCTGCACACTCATTGCGTTATCCAAGTTGTTCAATGTTCAATTTTCGTATTGCGAAGTAACAGTTTGACAGTACGCTGAGATCAGTCCAAAAGCGTAAAAAACGTTTGCACTTTAATATCGAACTAATATTGGAAGTTGGCGCGGATCACTCGCGCGGGCGTGCTACCGCTTGGCCTTTGCACGAGGTCGAACACCCGTATTCACGAGGCGGCAAAATCTCCAGATCCCGCGAAATCTCATTGCTGAAGAATGAGAGGAGGGGAGGAGGAAAGAAAGGGAGAGAGATAGGGGGAGAGACAGAAAAAAGAGAAAGAATATACGCGTTGCACGATCGTCGATGTGGTCGATGGCGACGAAGCCAATCATCCACGAGCGAATACGTTGACAAACGCGAACGCGAATGCGCGATTAAGCGCGATTAAGCGCGATTAGGCGCGATTAAGCGCGATTAAGCGTGCGTTTGTTCTTGGCCGACGCGATTAGTGATATTCGAGAAAAACGATCGAGTCGAAACGATGAATGTGTGAATCAGCGATCCGTCATCGCGTCCGCGGAAACAATGTCTTTCATCTCGAAACAAAGTTTTCCCACGCACAGATATGAAAGTGCTTCTCGGCTACGAAAAGATCGCCTTGCCGCTCGTCTTGCCGCGCGCGATCGGCATTGCGCGCGTCGCGCACAGAAAGATGACCGGGCTAATACTGATAGCTGGTACCCGTTCTCGCTGATACATATGATATGACCATTGGCTTCGAACGCGTTTCGTCGTGACGTCACGATATGTGCCGATCTTACATCGCATCGCGACGCAATGATGAGGGTTTATTCCGCATGATATGCTATTTTACACGACAATTACCGAAAAAAACGTTTCATCGATCGATGATTAATTCAATATTTTTTTCGATCACTATAACAAAGATTTAAAGTTTGCTTTTTATCGACTAATATAATTTTGCATTGAGATAATTACGAATCGCATAAGACGGCGCTAATTGAGAAAGCTGAACAAACGGCAATTGAATAGAAAGCTGCAAGCGTCTATAGTATAGTGTCGCGGGGTTTCCCCGCAGTCTTCTCTTACAACAACTGCATAGATTGACTACCGATGCGTTTGTTATTTGCATTCGTTTCGTACGAAATCTAACGATAATTCATAACGAATGAAAGCGAGCGCGCAAGATGCACCATCTTTAAAACGGTTTTCGGACTAACAATGTGGCATATAATTTCCTATAAATAATTTCCATGTACACAGGATGTACACCCGATATTCGTAAAAATACCAAAATACCACAGCGAGAGAGAGAGAGAGAGAGAGAGAGAGAGAGAGAGAAAGTTGTCGAAAAAAGTAAGTTAAAAAAGTTTTTCCAAGCAGTTATAGTTTTTTAAGTATAAAGGTTAAAAATTGGCCAATTAAATAGATTACAATTAAGCGGGTGCCGGCTCACGGACATGCAGGCAGCCGTTTAGCTCAACTGTAATTAATCAATTTTAAATATCTTAATTTATGTCTCAAAAATTACTGCTTGGAATTTGCCGTTTTTCATTTCAAGTAGCAGTTTTTAAGGTATAAAGTTTTAAAATTGGCCAATTACAGAATACAGTTAAACGTAGTTTTAAGATATAAAGTTTTAAAATTGACCAATTACAGATTACAGTTTAACTGTTTGTTCGTGACCCATATAGGGTCATCAGTAGTTATAACGAAACCAATACTTAGCCAACGCTACGACTGTCAACTGACGGCCAAGGTTCTGTCAGCCAGTACTGGGCCCCATCACTGGCAAATGACTGGCTAAAATGACTGGGCCAGTAGTTTGCCAGTACCTGAACTGTAGCAATCAGTAATGGCCTAGAACTAGGCCGATTGTAAAACCCTATATGGGGAGTTATCATACTCCATCAACACTATCGATGCACGATTCAGGGACATGAGGCAACCGTTCAATTGTAATCTATAATTGGCTAATTTAAAACCTTTATACCTCAAAAACTATTGCTCGGAACACTGAAACGGCAAATACTTTTTTAACTTATTTTTTCGACAACTTTCTCGCTTTGATATTTCCCTGATGAAAATAAAAATCGGAGCGTGAATCGAATGTAACGGGAGAGTAACAGAAAAGCGTATATAAATTAACTTCTAGGAGGAGCGAAAATTGAAATATCAAAATTTAAAAGAAGCGTAAACGCTTTCGTTTCATTTACGCTTCTGTTACTCTCCCATTACGTCCGATTTACGCTCCGATTTTTATTTTCATCAGGGTTTGATTCACAAATTTCGAGACATCCTGTATAAAGCTTATCACACGAATCGTACAGTTGTACAGATAAGAAACAATTTTCTTCTCTCACCTATATACAGGGTGTCCCAGAATGACCGCCAAATATTTCGTATGCTGATAGAGCGGACTAAACTGAGTCGAAAAGTCCTCTGCCATTTTGCAATTTTTGCAATATTTATAATAACAAGATATTAAAAATCGCCGAATATTGATTTTCAATAATTTTTTACTCAAATACTATCAACTTTACAAAAAAAAAAAAAAAAAAAAAAAAAAATAGCAAGAGACAAGAATTATTTATTTTCTTCTCATAGAGTTCTGAGAATTTTTTCATAATTTTTTAGTACCGCTTTAGTACTTTCTCATGTTATAAAAATAATTGCCAATAAGAAAATACAGTACTAAAAAGTTGATGAAAAATTCTGAAAAAATTCTTAGAGTTCTATGAGAAGAAAATAAACAATTTTTGTCTCCTGCTGTTTTTCTGTTGATAGTACTTGAGTAAAAAATTATTGAAAACCAATACTCGATGATTTTTAGTAATTAATATTTTGTTAAATATTGCGAAAATTACAAAATGGTAGAGGACTTTTCGACTCACAAAGTTTAGTCCGCTCTATCAGCATACGAAATATTTGGCGGTCATTCTGGGACACCCTGTATACCTAACATCTTACTCTACATATATATATGTTTTAAATTAAAATAATACGTACACTCTACTCAATTAAGCTCTTGTTATTATTTAACACATTAAGCTGAAATTCCTTTTCCTTTTCGTTCAAACTTGTAATCGAGTGATTGTAAAATTATAATCGTCACATTATATAACAATAGATTATTTTCAAAGTACATATGAAGCAAGTTATCTTTATTGTTTTCTCTGCCATATTCTTATATAGTGATAGACATTATTTTTTTATACGATATCAAAGTCATATCATAAAAGACCTTCTCACGACAAAATTGCATTCTTGATACGGAGAAGATGATAAAAGTATAGATTCCGACTTAGAACTAGCTAAAGATAAGCGTAATAGCATTAAATATATCTTATTTTTGTACCTGCTTTTCGTCAGAAAATGACAATACAGTGAGTGCTACGTGAAACTCAATTGTTTCCTGTTCATTTTATATATATATATATATATCATTATATATATGTATACATATATACATACGTGTGTGTGTGTAAAATAGCTAAGTATGTATGTATATACATGAGTGGAATAACATGCATCGATATACGCTCGTCATAATTCGTCGAAAAATAACGACATCACGTATCGGGAAAATCCCGTATAATTGAAAAGTAAATTAAATACTGCAATACTGACATCCCGCTCATTTAAATCGCTCGTATAATCGTGAAATTCTTTAAGACCTCACAAACTTGGGAAATTTCCAAAGGACATGGATTTCTAAGTAAAACATTTGGCGAGGCAAAAGAAACAAACAGAATAATTATCACGGGACCGGCATATATATGTATGTAAGACGAGCGTAACTTCCCTCGAATGAATTACCAGCCAAGTCATTTAACTAATTCCTATTCAACGACAAGATCAAATCTTATTCATCGAATCTCGTAATTTTCCAATAAATTGACGTAGTTTTCCACTTTTATCATTATTTAGATTATTTTTTTATTTTTTTATTTTTTTAATTAACATGCATGTTAAACGCTGCAATATTCAGATTCAATGGGAAGGAATATACACGCGCGTTACAATGACGCTGCATACCTACATCAGGATCACTCGACGCGTCACGCACGTGTGCTTTGCTTTATTATTATATATATATACATATTGTTTAGACATAATTGCTACTTGTCTAATGCACAATAGGAGTCATCTATATTTAATAAGGCCTATATTCAGTGATGTATTAATTAGTATATTCACAGTATAGATGTAAGATAGAATGTACACACATGTATATGACACATGTATGTCTATGTATGTCGCATATAGATCATTTAAACTGTCGAGCATAAGAAATACATGTTAATATAGTGTTTGTAAGTAAACTTACATTTTAAATTTTGCAATTCGGAACGTTTTTGATTCTCTTTGCGACTTTCTTAAGTAACTCCTAATACTGTCAAACGATAAAAACTTTTCCATAATAAAATTTGTACACAGTTTAGATTTGTAGTTGATATAATAACAGGTAACAAATAATATATATATATAAACTATTTCCTCATCTTTATCAACGTGTCGTGAGAGCGAAACTATATAAGCGTTAGGATCTATCAATAAACGAAATACGTTTGCTATACCTTTAAAACTAATAGCCAATCATATTAGATACATATATAGGATATTTCGTACGTATATCATATACAAATACAAATTATGACAATATATTATATCTTGGAATTTTCGAACGCGAAAACAATTGACTGCCATCGCGTTTACTCGCGTGTGTGAAATAGCGCAGTAGAACACTATATAGAAACTACTGTAAAACGATTGATCCACGGAAAAGAATTGATACGCTTTATACTAGCGTGCGTATATCGAAAGAGAAGCGAGCGAGAGAGAGAGAGAGAGAGAGAGAGGTAAATAACATTTAATATCGTCAGCAGATCAGCTGGTCGCGTTACCATAACCGCAACGGCTGTTATTGATCCGCAGCGCAGAGGAAGGTGTTCCGTACGCGCGGTACATTGGTGCACATACGTATGCTATTTCTACCTCGACCTCAACGCTACGATTGATAAAGCGTAAAGTCACCACTCACCGATGCTCCTTTTCTCTGCCTCTTGGAACCGATGCTAAAAAACCGGGGTGAGCTGCATGATATACGCGCGAGAAAAATAATCAGCTGCTGTACGCCAGTCGACACTGTCGCCGAGGAAGTTGCTCGGATCGTGCTCGAGATTAATCCGGTCCGAGAAGGAGGCGGGTGCTCGAAATTAACCCGCGAGATGGAAGGAAAGCGATCGCGACGAATTCGGCGCGATCTTTCGATTCGAGTCGATCGAAGCCGAGAGAGCACGGAGACGGCACGCACTAAAGTAACTGATTCCTCTGCCTCTTGACTTGCGTCGCGGTATCGCTTTTCCTGGCTTTTGCTAAGCAAAGCAGCGGCAGGCAAGCAGCGGTAAGCAGCGGCAAGCGGCACGAGCCAAGGGTGAATTTTAACCGATCGACTGCGCGCGCACCGCGCGCCGTCGCCGCGCATCAAGCATCGCGCATCGACTCTTCTCGCCCCCTTCTCCCCCCCTTCGCCCTCCTTCGCCCTCCTTCTTGTTTTCGCCACCCTCTTTTCTCTTTTTTTATTCCATCACGCGAACGTTTTACTCTCACACCTTGCGAATACTCAATTTCTCTCTTCAACCATTTTGCTGCGATCATTCGTATAATCTTTTTACGATACGATGCATCTATTATTAGGTTGTCCATTTCTGAAAATCCATCTACAGACTGAATTAAAGTTCGCTCGTAAAGGTCGTCTACCAACGATATAGGTCCGTCCGTTTTCTGTATAGCTCGCAACTAGTGTACGCTGTTGGAACTTTAAAATAAAAAAATATTTGATGTTTGTTTGGAGAAAACGAGAAAAAAAATATCAGTTTCAGTGCGTGCAGGAATAAAAAAAAAACTAATCCAATGTCAAAATTATAATTCACTTAAAATCATGGAACCTTGCCAAATTTGGCAACGAGATCAAACACATATAGTCTCATTATAATTCAACTGAATGAAACAATCACGAGATATACGATCTCCCTGTTACAAGTGTTACATAAAAAAGTATATACGTATACTATGAAAATGACTTGCACGAGCGGTAGTAATATCATTTCGCTGCCAATCGTAATCAAATTTTAATTAATAAAATATTTGAATATAATCTGAACGGTCTAGCTTAATAGCCAGAAAAAGAGATTACACGCACATTAATTGCTGTTGTCTCATTAAAGTGAAACGTTTCACTAAAACAAATTTAGAAAAGCATATACGCGACAAAGCGAATGATTTCGCCGAAAGGAAAAACGTGCGACCTTAAATAAGAGGATCCTAAAAAGCGTCCGTCTGTATTACCGACTAATCATAATTTTTGTATAACAATTACTTTTTTCTCTTTTACAGATTCGAAAATCCTTTTCCAGGATTAAAGTAATACGCATTGATACGTGTCTGTGAGACGGAGTTTACGCCGAGAACGATAAAAAATTTTTCTTAAGATTTTTTTCAATTTCGAAATTTTTTGTCGTTCTCGGAATAAATTCCACCTCACAGACACGTATCAATGCGTATTACTTTAATCCTGGAAAAGGATTTTCGAATCTGTAAAAGAGGACAAAAGTAAATCCTTGCGAAGCACGTAATTTCGTTTTAGGAGATATATTCTTTTCTACGCTTTGAATCTTAATTCTACAAGCTCAGTAGTGTTTGTTCAAGTAAGCTGAATCCCGCTAGATGCTTATTTTCAATCTACAAGCTGTAAAACTTTTATATCAAGCAAACGTTAGCCTCACAAATGACAGTTTTAACACACGTGTGCCAGAAAAAGTGAATTTTTTAATTTTTTTTCCGATTTTCTCGTGAAATCGTAATTTCCGAGCTTTCTTTTTATGCGTTCTTTAATTCTGTCTTTGTCTAATCCACGCAATAGTAAAGAATGGAAAAGAACCACAAAAACGTGAACGTTACCCTACGAGGTTTGGTACACGTGTGTATTATGTAGTACATTATACGATGCATAAAAAAATTTGTACAAATTACCTTACATCGGTATCGCGTTACGTCAGTCGATCAAACGTTGATCGCAATTAATGCAGTTGATTGGTGCGCGCGCGCCGAACACGTTTGGTTGTTTGTGGGATACGATTAAGAAGCTTCACCATTGGAAAGCTTTACAATTTTCTCGCGTCGTAACAAAGAATCAAGTGCATTTTAAGTAAATCGATCCCTCGACATGAAGCCAACGCTTGTGGCTGATGAAATGTTTCCCGAAGGAGCTGGACCTTACGTTGAGTTAGAGGAGGTAATGTTATGTATGCACAGCTCTGATGAGGTTAGGAATATATATGTATTGACATAGACACACGTTACTGTGAAAACCCAGTGTGATTTCTTTGGATTGTAATTTTACATTGTTCTCACACTATATTAATTTCAGGTTGGAGGTAGTAGGCTATTAGTGGATCTTACGGCTAGCGAGAAAGCTGTTCATTCGGAATTTTTCAATGGTATATTAAATATTTAATTTATTATAAATTTAGCTCCTCCAAATCCAGAGAAAATCAATTTTTTTTCTAAAAACCTAAATATTTCTCAAAATGTGGTTTATTTAGAAGATTTCGATGGTATATTAAATATTATTTAATTTTAATATTTTTACATATTTCATAAAAGATTACCGACATATTTTTTTGTGTAAACAATAATCCAAGTTAACAGAATATACGGTTAATTTATTGAAACAATTGCTTTTTTTAGACTTTGACGATCTTTACGATGATGATGATTTGGAGTAAAGCAGCATTTCTAGGAAGTTTTAACTACACAGTGCTTTTGTACAGATTGCAATTAACTTAGCATTATCGAAGCAGAAAATTCCTTGTTTTCATAGATCCATGCAAAACATGGGTACAGCAGAATCAATGGACATCGTATGTCATCAGTTGCGTTCAATAGAAAATGGCGATTTATATTTTACGATTATCAGCAAAATAATCTATGGCTTTTCTTTTGTCGTATGCTGCTCGCCGATGCTGCATGTAGCTCATCATTTCTTTTTCAGCGTAATGCCATCATAGTCGATACACATTGTACCATTACTTTTGATACTTGGAATAAATATAAAAAAATCACACACAAAATTGTGTTATAGGTTGATCAAATGTTTAGCAACAAAAAAAAAAAAAAAACTTATGTAACAGTTTCAAAGCTCTTTCTGTTGAACGCAGCTATTTTATAAATGTATCGTATGTGTTTATACTTGTTTGTATATATAATAGATATGAAAAAATGTTTCGTTTCTTAAGTTTGCTGTAAAAAATTACTGCAAACCCTTACATATAGTATTGTTATTCAATACATATCCTTTCCTCTCAAAAGACTAACCACAAACTACAAACTTCATACTGTAACATTATTACAATTTATTTGTATTTTTAATTCGAGTCAAATGTGCGCCTGCATCTATCATACGTCATTTTACTGTTTACCACAGACAATTGTTATTATAAACGTGCCATAAGAAAATGAGTACTGGTCAATATATCTCGCGCGCGCGCGCACACATAATAATATTATGATACTATAAGATTATCCTTTATAATACATAGACGCGCTAGAGTCATAAAACTGTTTGACGATGCACAATTAAAATATAGCACCCCATTCAGTCATTCATTTGTTTATTCTGATCATTTCGTATGCGCATGCATCGTACTATTTTTTTATTACTTGATACGAAAAAAGAGCCACTTGGATTTGCCAATTCAATCAGTCCAATTAATTGCTACGTTTTCTCCTTGGCCCCAATCAACATATTTCCATTTTGACCATTCTCATTAACTTCAACGGATTTACATTCCACTCATGATAATTATAAACTCTTATCCTTGTTCGATATATGTTAAAAACTGGCGACCGGGGTGAAGACGATATTGGCAACAACGACGATATTATTAATGTTGGCATATCGCTGATGATAGTGGCGAGTATCCTAAAATTCAGAAGCAAAGTTCCTTTGACTGTAACTTAACATTGCGGACTGATATTCTGAAGTTTTAAATATGTTTATTACTATATAAAATATGTTAATATGTTACTAATATGTATTGAAATAATAATTGCTACAGTTAAATATTGTATAATATTATATGGTACGAGGCACAACGTTTTTATATATACACATGTAAAAAGTATATTATAAATGAATGGGAGGAGGAGAGAAAGGAGAGGAAGGGTAAACATACAAACCCTGAGTCTAGCCTTTGAAGAGTTATTCGGGGTGCTAGTTAACTTCAAGATCGCTGTCAGCCTGATCATCCTGATCGCTTTCTTCTTCGTCGTCCTCTTCCTCCGAATAGTACTGAGATGGTGGTGATAAAGGATCTTCCGACAATGAAGTATGTGACGACGACGGTGGTCTAGAACCTTCCAATTTAATATCTAAATCCTCCATCGATGTACTTGGACCGGGAATAGTTACTGGAATAAACTTCTCTAAATCCCCTGATGCTAACTCTGCAATGATCGATCTTGTTAGAGCAAATTGAAATTTAAATACAAATATATGTGTACATTTATATATATAAAACAGTGTATCTATATATATATATATATATATATATACACACGACAGAGAGAACATACGTTCTACATATTTCTCAAGTGATTTCGGAACCATAAATTTTGCCTTTTGTAAATTTTCTTCAGTGCATTCCCCTTTTTCTAGTCCTAGAAAAACATTTTATGCGTCATAGTTTATAGATTCACGAGATTTTAGCACATTTCAACAAAATATTAAAAAGTAATGACTAATTATAGCATAAAAAGTGGAATCAGTATTTTTTACCGAAAGCTAGACCCATCTGTTTTAGAACTTCGATATCGTCATGAATTTCAAACTTATCATTAAAATTAAACAGGTACTCGGTTCTGTAACAAAGAAAAAAATTGGCTTAATATCTCTCCTTACGAAATATTTATGATTGTTATCTCATTGTAATCTTTTTTTCTTTGTTTCTGTTTGACGTACTTGTCATTTGAAATGCTGCAATCTATGACAGTCTTTTTACTGGTATTCACAATAAGGAATGGCAGCTGTATGGCAGAATTAGGTTTCGGTGGCCCACGGAGATTTTCGTTTAAACGATTACGTTCAACCAAGTTCTTAAAAGAAATATGAGAGAGGATTAGCTGATGCAATTGCTGCGTTTTAGCTTTGATTCTCTCAATTTTTTTCTTCTTATCTTTTTCTAATGCTACACATTCCTGTAATGAATTAGTGGGCAAGCCGAGCCACCTGATTTCCTTTTTCTCCTTTGAAATGATGTTCATTGCCATTAACACGTTAGCGTCGTATACGCGTCTTCTAATATTTTTCTGATCATATTGCTGAAAAAAAGTGAAAAACATTCAATTAAATTAATTTAATTAATTATTATTATGGTCAAATAAGTATATTTCAAAACAAGTTTATAATTAATATGCGGATTATATTGTTTGTGGACCACATGTCACCTTGAAACATTATGGTCTCTTCTAGTTACTGGCGACAAATATTACCAAAGCCTCAGTAGTCGAATTCCAAGTACGATATCCATCCCGGAAAGTCGGAAATTCCAGGTTCGGACTCTGGCAGAGGCAAAATTTTTCGCAATAAACTATTCAGTTTTTAGATTTTCATTAACACGTGACGATTAATATTCTTGTAAAAGATGCATATTAACATCAAAAATTATTAAATTGCTTGTTTAATTTAACAAGTGATATTACTATTGTGGTTCTGCTCATGGACGGATCGAAAAAAAGATTTCGGCGCGTGGTATGTGCAATCACATATGTATATAAATTCACATAAGAAATATGTATTTAAACAATATGATCCGCTTCAACTGAATATAAGATTTCTCTCTCATTTAATTATATAGATTTATTCTCATCGATCTAAATTCATATCATATTATAATATGTGGATATTACGAGATAAATACCTGATCTGTCAAAGAATTTATATGAGCAGGATTAGTGAATTCGCCAACCAATTCATCCGCTACTTCATTGTAGGAAGTAGTACCTTTCTTTTTCACTTTTTCGCAGACTTTCATTGAGAAATGTCTTAATCCTTTCCCAACTTTTTCTGCTTTTCTTCGCTTACTATAATATAAAGAAATAAAAGGTATAAATGGAATAGATCAGATTAGAATTAAATATAGAGTATACATATAGCAAAATTGTGAAAAACTAAATCTGTCATTGCTCCTCTCCCCCACCCTTCTCTCTGTGTGTGTGTGTGTGTGTGTGTGTGTGTGTGTGTGTGTGTGTGTGTGTGTGTGTGTGTGTGCGTGCGTGTGCGTGCGTGTGCGTACGTGCGTGCTTATGCGTGCCCACATGTGATAGACTCATTGCATTACTCAGGCACAAAGTCGCCACTTTCTACATCCTGCCTTTTCCTAGATCCAGTATGATCTAATATTGGACTGATAAAAGTTTTTCCAGTGGCATCCTTAACAAGTTGCGAAGTATTAGACTGTTGTTGCTGTTGTTGTTGTTGCTGCTGCTGCTGCTGCTGCTGTTGTTGCTGTTGTTGTTGTGATGCAATAGCTTGTTTTATATCGCTCTAAAATAAAATATTGTATTTTAAAATGTTTATTGCAAAATTTTTAATTTCCACATTGAATTGTTACTTGTTCATACAAAATTATATTTACCATTTGCGCAGAGGTTAGCTGTATGGTCTTGGTCATCATAGACTCCCCACCTTTTGATGTTGCCATTTTAGTATTTTGCAAAGGTATGGTTACAAGTCCTATAATTACATTATTAAATTAAAGGCTTCCAAATGGTAATAACATGCTTATAATTATATGAAAAAGATCTATTTAGAAAAAAAAAAATCATGCTTACTCTGACCAGGTGTAGATGGATTCTGCAAGCTAATAGTCCGAAGAACTTGTGTATTCGATGATAAAACCTAGTGTTAGAACGATATATATGTAATATTTATAAAAATCTAATTTCCAGTATTATTGCACTGAAGAGAAACATTGGAAATATTCTACATAACGAGTAATTTTCAAATGTAATTGTTTATTTATACAACATTACTTTCTCACTAATGTATTAACACTATATAACCTCTATATATTAAACTAACAACTGCAATTGTGATAAACAAGGTATATGAAATTGAAGCAAGTACCTGCGATTCTTGATTAGGAGCTTTAAACACTTTAAGGCCACCTGCATTTGTTGTGCTAACAATACCACTTAATGCTTTATTAGGTGTGCTTTGCACTACTTTTATCACTTGTGGGTGTCCTGTAATGAATTTGATTCATTCATAACTACTTGTAAATCTTCATTAGACAAATATCAGACATTCGAAAAATGTTTCTTTTCAACAAGAAATCTAATTTAATATAACTGATGCTTTCTCGATTAATTTCAATCTAAGATATACACAGTATATATGTATACAGACAATTGTTCATATTATATCATTTCAAAAATACTTAAAAGAGGAATAAATTATATTTTGTATTTTCAGTTGCAGAAATTTTTAACGCTACATATATATAGAATTAAATAGAACAAAATATATCGAAAATTAGCAAAACTGGATCATTTAATTATAACTGACAAATAATATTATAATATATTTATTATATAGATTATGTAGATTATGTGAAATAACAAAATCTTTAATACATATCTCAGTGGTACTCAGGTTGTAAATAATTAAATTTAGAAATTGTCAATAAATATTACAAATAGTACACCTGAGAACAAACAAATAAGAATATGCTTCTTCAAATCCGACGTTCAAACTATTTAATATTTAAAAGTTATTAACTATTTAGAATATTCCATTCCTGTTATCTGTACAAATATATTGCGAAAAAAAAAAGATGTCATCTTTGCATCTATTCTAAATAAGAATTAATCTTTTTAACGTTGCAAGAATCATGATGAAAGTCGTGTTGATATTTATGCAATCGTGTATGTGTGTGTGTGTGTGTGTGTGTGTGTGTGTGTGTGTGTGTGTGTGTGTGTGTGTGTGTGTGTGTGAAAAAAATAAATTGCTTCATAAACAAACTTATCGGCACCGTATTTTATCAAATGGAATATAATAAAGGCTAGAGACAATAGGCAAAAAAGAAACGTGATACAATCGAGAATATAAACCGTCTATCTATCCATAAACTGGATAGAATTTGCTACTGACAATTATCAACAACGCACGTCTCCCATTTTTAATCGAGATTACAAATGGACATGGTAACAATATCGTAATCGTAATCGTAATGTAAAAAAAGGAGAAAAGTCGGCGAGTTAAAGGGGAAAATTCGGTTGGGAGTAAAAAAGTTGCGATCGCGCAGACAAACCTAATTCAAGTCGGGAAGAAGACCAAGTGCATAAACTCGTAACCGGGCGCGATTTCGGTGATCGAAAGACGCAGGAAGACGCAGGAAGACGCAGAAGGCGCAGAAAGGCCAAGATAGGCCAAGATGGGCCAAGAAAGGCGGAGGGCGGACGAACGTCATGGGCCGCGGGCGAATTTTATCTCGACGTTCGCAGGAGAACGCAGGCAAACGGAGGAGACGCGCGAAGGCAAAGAAAATACAAAGAGGATCGCGCGTGTTGCCGACCGTGCGTGCGTTGGCGCGCACCATAAATCCACTTACCATTAACGTCGTGTATTAGGAAATTCATCGTTTTGTTTTGCTGTGTCATCGCCGACGTTATTGGGCCGTCGATCGGCTGAGGACGATAGCGCGAATGGGCTGTGCGAAAAAGGGAGATAAAAAGATCATAAGGGCTACACTCTGCTCGAATCGTCGGCTCGGCGTATCACCAAAATGGCGACCTCGCATATAAAAGCACTCGCGAGGGTGATTTGCGAGGTATCGCGCGTCGCGAGACCGGTACGGTCCGTCAGCCCTGGCAATTCGGCGTCTCCTTTATCGCGATCGGCTGCGCATAATTGGAACGAGCCCGGAATATTCGCGCTCTACCTCCAGCCACTCGGCCCTGCAGCTTCCGCGTGCACACGGACTGGAAATGAGCTTGGCGGCACGACAAAGCTAAACAGCTGATTGGCCGGCCACCGGTCACATGGTCGCTCTCGTTCCACGTTACGCGGCGCCTCTCTCGTGACGCGCGCGCCAATTTCTCCTCTACCTATTATAATGAGGTAACCATTTTTTATTGGTTCTTTAAATCTGCCATATGTAAGAGCCAAATACGTCAATTTTAAGTATAACTTTTCAAAACAGCACAGCATACGTATTATAATATTATAATAATACAATCAAAGACAATACTGTTGTCTTCTTCCGATGCAATTGCAGGTATCAGTAAATATTTAGCTTTAAGCCCATTTTACAATTGCGTAAGCGTAGTTGTAAACGTAGTTGGAGTTGTAAGAATTAACCAATCGCAGTCAAATACGAAGAAAATATTCGGCTGTGATTAGTCAATTCTTACAATTACGACCGCTTGCAACTATGCTCACGCAATTGTAGAATGAGCTTACGTTTCGTTTTTATATCTTACAACAATTTATATGCACAATTATACAATTTTGATATCCACACACACACACGCACACACACACACACACACACACACACATGTGCACACCTGTCATTCGAATTCGAGCGACGCGAGCATAAAACCCTTGAGTATCAGACTTGAAATTGAAATTGAATTGGAATTTAATCAATCGAAGCAAAGTTGACTCTAAATTTGAGACTGGTCTCTTCTTTCTTTTGATTGGTTAAATTCCACAATCTAGTATCTCAGATTCTCTAGTCTGATTGCGGCTTAAAGCCCAGTGTCCACGATGCTAGAAATCCGTCAGAGATCTCGGATGAAGAAAGAATTGACCAATCGCATTGATCATTTGACTAAATTGTTTAAATGTGATTGGTTAATTCTTTCTCTCTCCGAGATCTCGAACCAATTTCTAGCATCGTGGACACAAGGCTTAAGGCTTGACTGCGTTCAGCAGAGAAAACTAATCAATTAGTGCTTAGTGATTCTTTAATACGATTGGTTCCTACACTTAGATTTTGCGAAGAACTGAGGGTAAGAATCAATCATATTAAAGAATCACTAATAAGCTATTAACTGATCAATTTTATCTGCTGAACGCAGCCATTCACATGAAGCGTAACTTGCATAAGCGTAACTTGCGTCAGCCAATCAAATCGTCTCAACTAGAATAACGCGTAGTAGTTTATACAATTTGATGCGATTTGATTGGTTGACGCAAGTTACGCTGTATGTGAAAGCAGCCTAAAGCTGCAGTCGTCTATAATGGGCAGTAGCAGTAGTGTTAAGGCCTGTTCTACAATAGAGTCGTAAGCGGTAAGCCGTAAGAAATTAACCAATCGTAGTCGATTATTCTTCTCACACTTAACTGTGATTGGTCAATTTCTTACGGCTCACGACTCGCGACCCTATTGTAGAACAGGCATAAGGAGCGTTTATACTAGCCGTAACCGTATGCCGTATAACCGTAATCTGTAAGAATTAACCAATCACAGTTGAGTGATTCCTCTCTCATTCGACGAGGAAATACTCGAAGATAATTGATCAATTTGTACGGATTACGGCATACAGCATACGGTTACGGCCAATATAAACGCTCCCTTATACACGGGAGTAAGCTGATTTTCCGATACGATAGGACATAAAGTAAGTACGCGTTCAAACCTTGACGGAAAAGCAGAAAGCGAAAAAGCAGCACCCAATCAAAACTCGAACTGATAGTCGACAATTTTGGCTTTTTGTACTACTTACTACCAGCGCGAGTTGTGATTGGCCACTGCCTTTCCTCTTTCTGCTTTTCCGTCGAGGTGTGAACGCGCTCTAAATCCATAAGCAACAAGAGAGTAGAATGTAGGAAATGGATTTCAACCATTCACTTACGCACTTACTTTATGCCCTATTATACTGGCAAATCAGCTTAAGCCCATGGCACATACAAAAACGTAAGGCCGTAATACGTAAGCAGTAAAGAAATCGTAAGATTGGATTCGCTACTGGCCTTACGGTCTCTATCGTGATTGGCCAATTCGCTTACTGATTATGTCTTACGGCCTTACGTTTTTGTATGTGCCATGGGCTTTAAGCTGCGTTCCGTTTCAATGGCACACACCATCCGTAACAGTAAGGGTGAAATCACACGGTGCGGAAAAGGACTGCAGAATAGAGAATGCGTCAATGAAGCAACCAATCAGAGCCATTCTGAATAGCGCTGATTGGTTACTTCAATGGGTGCGTTCAGCAGAACGTTCGTTTTGCAACTGTTGGAAGTTTCCTTCGCGCTGATTGGATCATACTTTTAGATCTAGAAGAATGGTCCTATCTCAGCAGACAATCATAAAACGGTTGCAAAACTGTTGAGTCTGCTGAACGCAGCCAATGACGCATTCTCTATTCCGCAGTCCTCTTCCGCACCGTGTGATTTTACCCTAAGGGTCCTGGCACACAAAAAACTTGAGGCAGTAATGGTGCGGTCCCATGATGCGGAATTGGCGGAACGCTCGTGATTGTTTTAGAAAAGACATATCGGTGGAGCGCAATTGACGGAATGCTTGCGATTGGACGGACATCGTTCCGCCAATTCCGCATTAAGTATACGTTCCGCACCATGGGACCGTGTATATACAGACCTAGTTTACATCGTGCACTTGATACGGATACCAACTAGTAACTTTCTACCGAGTTATTTTAATTTCGGCGATACGTGAAAACATATATATAATATATGCATTTAATCAATCATTTTGATGCATACTGTACCAATTTAGTCACATCATTCTTTGAATACGTCGCTGAAATTAAAATAATTTAATAGAAAGTTACTAGTTAATACCCGTATCAAGTGCACGATGTAAACTAAACCACAGTCCCCAATCCGTAATTCGCACCGGATGTCCGCAAAAGTATCTAGGGATTGCGTATGTATGGCAGATATTTCTCATGTAATCCGCAACTACGTGAAAAGAGAGTTCTAATGCAGTCTCGTGACGTCAGAAAACAGAATAACATATATCAAAGATTCATTTTGCACTTCTAATTTCAATATTGTTGTCAAACAAATTAATCAATTACTATTTATAAATTAAAGGTAGATAATGGCATGTTATTTTTGTTTGACGTCGGAGTGCAATCAAGTGCAATTGCGTTGCGTGCTTATACTATATGCTCCTTGTGTCCCATAGAGCCGCAAAATGCAGACGTGTAAATGTAATATTTTTTTATTTAACAGATTATATTGTTCATTTTTATTTTATTTTATAAGCAAACTATAGAATATATTTTTATTGATATATTTTTATTATAACAAAAGTTTTAATTAAACCGTCAAATTTAGTCAAGTAGATAAAATTAGGAAAAGCATTACTAGTAATAAATGGTAATTTTTACAGAAATTTCATGGGATTACGGCTCCATGTCGACTGTACTGTAACTTTCGAGCATTATAACTCTAAAAATACTTAATGAAAAAATATTTTATTATAGTGTTTTGAAAAGCTCTCGAGGTAAGCTACAAGAAAATGTAATAAAAAATAGGGGGTTCCGTTTAAAAAAGTCGATGTGAACTTAACCTGGTCTTGGCGATGCCGCCCAAGGTCAAACTGATTAGATTAGTAAATACATCATTTTAAACCTTACAATTTTTTTCTGAAACATTTTTCTCAAAAATGCTTCGTTTTCAAGATATTCGACTGTTTCCGGACTTTTTGAAGGACCCTGTATAATACATATTATGGTGCAAGATTTTACAAATCTTGCAGCATTGCTGTATGATATAATAAATCACGAAATAACTTCAAGTGTAGATTTGTTATTCTCCTATAGCATTAAATTTCTAAAATTTCAGTATATATTAAGATACAAATAAGTCTATAAATATATTGTTATTATAAAAAAATTATTTAATTACAGAATGCATTGGCTGTATGCTTATTGCATTTGCTTCAGCAGAAAAAGCAGTTTTGCAACTGTTGTAAAATTCTTGAATACGACTGGGTCTTGCTTTTGGTTCCTTACGGATCTAAATGTATACACCAATCATATTGAAGAATTTTGCAACAGTTGCAAAGCTGCTTTCTCTGCTGAAAGCCATTGATTACATTTACACGGCACCCTTAATCAGGTTTAATAACATCCGTAGTTATGAAACTGGCCAATCACAATCGTTCCATTCTTCCGAGGAACAGCTATGATTGGCCAATTTCATAACTACGGATGTTATTAAACCCGATTAAGCGTGTCGTGTAACAGAGATCTTGTTATTATTTTGCTGTTATAAGTGTCCCAAAATTCGCACATTCGGAGTACAGAATATGATACTTTATGCCAAAACAAATAACTTTTTCCTTTAACAAAATTACGTCTGACGAATAGTTTTTGCAGGAAAGCAGGTTAAAGTTAATAAATGAGCGTTTTTGGCTATGTGGTACTCAGGGCCGGCGCGCGTTTCTCACTTGTGGGTACCTAAGTCTTTGGCTAATATTGACCATGTTTACACTAGAGTCCGACCGAAACTTTTGTCGAAACTGAACCGAAACACTCGGCTACATATCAATTTCAACCGAAACTGAAATCAAAATTAAAAAATAGGAATCCTACAAAGGCATATGTATAGATATGTCCATATATCATATACTTTTTCTTCATATATATAATATTATAATTTATTGAAACAATTAAATTTCAGCCAAAATCGAAAACCGAAATTTCGATTGTGTGTCAATTTTGGCCAAAGAATATAAGTATTTCTTCTTCATAAACATCATAATTTAATTATTGAGACAAACACATATTAAAATTAATATTTATGAAGAAGAGCTATATGGTTTCAGTCGAAATTGACATGTAATGATTGTTCGTTTTCAGTTTTGGTAAAAGTTTCGGTCGGACTCTACACGGCAACCTTAAGCCCAGATCTGTAATAGGCTTTTAAGCCTTAAGCCATAAGAAATGGACGAATCACAGTTAATTATTCTCCTCGTATTCGACTGCAATTGGTCAGTTTCTTAAGGCTTAAAACACCTATTGTAGATCCGGACTAATCGAGTTTAAGGGCTACCGCAGACAAAAGTGTAAGGCGTAAACTTAAGCCGATGTGCCAATCAGGATATTGCTTTAAATCTACGTAATCTGATGGAAATAGAAATAGCAATCAACCGGTTAAAATTTGCCTTACGGATACGTTTACTGCTATTTTAACCTACCAGAAATTAAGTATTACCTATCAAAATATACAGTTTCTGATAAGTTGAAATTCTTATTCTCTGTTCTCTATTCCTTTGATTGTGCGCGGCCTCATAGAATCATTTCATCCTTGTTTTTCTGTCAGATTTTTCCGTTTTATGCAAAAACGCATCGAATAAGCCTAATTTCATTTTTTAGATGCGGGAGGCTAAACTGTGTAATTATCTTCTTTATAAATTGCAAGTATTACTATAATATAAACCATAATAATATGAAAATATTCAATAAGCATTACTATACAACGACAAAAAATGTTTCTCTTACGACTACGTTTACACAGCACGAGTTACGCCACAGTTATAATATCGATGTTATGAAACTGACCAATCATAGCTATTTCTCTAAAGAATAGAATAACTGTGATATTGTGGCCAGTTTCATAACATCGATGTTATAATTTCGGCGTAAATTGAGCCATTAATAAACATAATCAATATAATGTTCATATATATATATATATATATATATACAAAAAGCATATAGATTACACATTAAAATAAAATCAATACATAATTTTCTTCCAAAATCCTTATCCAAACCAATGATTACCCATGCATTCTCTAGTCCATTCTGTTTGACATAGCCAACACCAATGATAGCCACATCCTGCTCTTGTGCATACCATGTGCATGCAACCCCCTGCAAAATATACAATTTATTATTTATATAACAATATTTTTCCCTTTGGGAAATAAAATCTTGGAAATCAAATTATGGAATCCTGTTTTGTGTTGTATATTATTCCGTCATTGTCAATTAAGGTGCCTTTTCATGCTGATGCTCGACGCTCATTTTCAGTGTCAAAATAGGTGACGTGATAAAAATTGACGAATATCAAGCGTCAATTTTTATCACGTGATCTATTTTGACGCTAAAAATGAGCCGATGAGCGTCGAGCGTCAGCATGAAAAAGCACCTTTACTTTGAACGATTCCATCAAATAAAGTTTATTTTTAGATTTATGTTAGTGAAAAATTAATTTTGTACGTGTACCATCTCTTTCAGTAGGAGTTCTGCATTTAGGACAAGGTTTCGTAGATATCTGTATCGTTTTTTTGCTAGCTTCTTCCCATTTAGCCTATAAAATACAAGCGATAAATGAATTTTCAAAACAGAAGTGCCTTGTTTTCTGATAGATGTATTAAATTTAACTAACTTCGTTAGCTTTTAAGAGGTCTACTGAATAATTTCTAGAAGAAAAAACACTCGTGGCTGCTTCCGACGTTTGCGATTCACATTCTCCTACGTGATAACCTTGTAAACATATTCTGCAAAAAACGTACTGCAAAAAAAAAGATTAAATCAGACTTGAAGAATTACACTTGAGTCGAAACTACTGACTACACCGAGTCGAAAAGTTCTGTACTATTTTGCGGTGTCAGCAATAGTTAAGAAGATATTAACGTTTAAAGATAAGCGAATAAGAGCGTCCGGCCGGCTTACTGCCGCCGAATGTACAACCCACTGATCGCACGGCGCGCGGGCCACTGGGAGCGGGGATGGCCTAGCAGGCGCGCCACGTAAGTCGGAAGTCCATAAGCAACAAGAGAGTAGAACGTAGGAAATGGATTTCAATCATTCATTTATGGACTTACTTTACGCCCTATTATACTGGAAAATCAGCTTAGTCCCTATGTGTCTTACAGCCTCACCACTACTGCTACTGCTCGTTGTAGACTGCTCATCTGTAGCCCTTAGGACTTCCGACTATCGACTCATTTACTATGTTTACACGGCATCCTCAGGGCCTCGGCACAAGGATAGTTGTAACTGAGTCGTGAAACGTGATTCGTAGTTGTAGGTCAATGCACAATATTTTGTCAATCTACAACTACGACTTAGGTTCCATGACTCAGTTATGGTCGCTTTGTGCTTAGGCCCTTAATCGGGTTTAATAACATATGTAGTCATAAAACTGACGAATCATAGCTATTCCTGTGAAAAACGGAATGACTTTAATTGGCCAGTTTCATAACTACGGATGTTATTAAACTCAATTAAGAGTACCGTGTAAACGTAATCATTAGTAGGTAGAAGCCCGGTATGTTATACTGAAGGAGACAATCTTTCTCATCGATTTAGCTCAAACATGATAAATTTTCCAATACCACAACAAACATCAAGTTTTAATACTTAATACTTTTTTATTTGCTTAAAAACGATTTTTTTTTCTTTCATATTCGTTTTCTACATACCAAAACACAAGATCGTAAATTTGAGCCAAATCGGTGAGAAAGATCGTTTCTATCAATATTACTGATTTTAATTTATATTTGCTTAAAAAAATTTCACACATACTGAGAAGCCCGAAAGTACTTGGTAACATTTCATAAAGTTTTCCTCTCTCTTTCTAATGTAGGATTTAATTTAAATCCATGTAAAAAATTATAATTAAAAAATGTGCAACTTGTACCACAATATGCAATTGAATACAAAAGATGAAAAAATGTGTAAACAAATTTTTTAGAACGAAAATGTTATATGCAAAGAGTTACTTACGCCACATCCACCGATGCATTGAATTTTCCGGCATTCTACATCATCTTTCGTAGAAGGTGGTATAATACCCATCCCACAGTTTGGTCGTGGACACAAAAGGCCACCAGCACGTAAAACATATTCTTCTGCACTAAATCTCTGATATCTTTCATACTGCATATTATTATACATATACATATACTATGAAGATATGTCAAAAAAACTTAATTTAATTTAACAAATATATAAAATGACATATTATACTATTGACCTGTTCCATGTTAAGGAGATGAAAATGATGAATTTGATGGATAAAAGAATTGGGGCATCCAGCAGGGCAAGACAATGTATAATATCCCTCGGTAGTATCGAATTCAAATTGTCGCTCATGTAAACGAACTGTGCAATATTCACGAAAGCAGTCAAGACAAGTTACATGACCAGCCTCGCATGGAAATACCAGCACGGTATCTCTAGATAACAAAATATTGGTATTAGTTATCATCTAAAGTAAGTACTCTTGATGTATTATATTTTCGCACTACTAAGCATACCTGATATCCGTGCAGGCTAGACAAGGAATATTCCTCAAGTTTGGCTTTATAAGATAAAGGGGTATAGCTTCATCGTTCTCTCCTAAACTGGGATGCTTAGCGCATTTAAAATAAAAATGAGCATAATTAACTTGATTCTCCGTTTGGTCACTAAATATACTTGAAGTTACAGGGCAAAAATCACTTTCGCAATGTATGGATATTCTCCTTGGTTGCAACACATCTGGCCAACATTGAGGATCTCTGTCAACAGTTACAGCACCGCTACCGCATCTTGCACATTTGACCCTTAATTTACCTGCCGTCACATCTTTGCAGGGAGCTGAACAATATACATAAAAATGTGCTCGACTTTCCTGCTGCTCTGTCAACAATAATAAGATGATGAATTAATCATCCTTGATTTTCATTGTTAGTACTTGTAGAATTAATCATAGTAATTACACAGAATAGGTCTTACGAATAGCGCAGCTTAAAAATCAATAAAAATAGGCTCATTCGACGCGTTTTCGCACGTAACGAAAGAATCTGGCAGAAATAAGCGTCGTTCTGTCTCGCGAGCCGAGATATTAAGCGTTAAAGTTGACTACTAATGAGATTAGAAAAGTCTCTAATTTTATTGATTTTTAAGCTGCGCGGCCTATTCTGTATAATTACCTTAATTCATCATTTAGACTAATATCGTTGCCACCTTCCGAGGATAAATTCGGTCGATCTGATTCATCCAAGGGTAAATCCATAAGTGTCTCGTTCATGGGTTTGCTACCACTGTCGTTGAAATTGGATGTCTCTGATGTAGATTCCTCTATAAGACTTACATTCGCTCTCCTTTTATTTTGCATTTTATGGGGCGTTCGTACTGCATGTAAAATGCTCTGTTGTCCTAAATCACACTCCTGCGACGACGTTAAATATAAATGAATATTGTAATCTCAGATATACAAGTAGAAAAATAATTTTATACACACGTGTACATAAGCTAGCTCTCACCTCTATTATTATTGAATCGTGCAGTTCTTTACCTGCAAATATAATTTTAATGTCTTCCGGCGCTATCCCCATCCGAGGAGCAACGATCTCCTTTAGATTTTTTATATCCCATTTGGGATCTAACTCGACGGACAGAGTATTGCCCGTATTCGTTTTAATGTATATGCTTAAAGAATTAGACATCTTCTGTTTGCCAAACCAAAATAATCGCAACATTCCGAGAAACGCGTTTTTCACTAAATTAAACAATAAGCTCATAATTCTCGTATCACGTATGTTTCGTGTGAGCAGTTGAGCATGTTTTTCTTCTTCCTCTTTGGCCCTGCGCACAATAGAAGGAACGTAATGTAAGGATGCGTTTCCACTGAGCGCGTCACGCGTCGCGACTGTCACGGATTAACCAATCAAAATGTCCCATTTTATTGCATCACTTGACGCGCGACTCAATGGGTGCATTCAGTTCTAACGGAATATGCGCTCAGTGAGCGCTTGCATCTTATTGGCATATTCCGTTAGAACTAAAAATATAGACCAAACAGATACAAGAGCTCACTGAGCGCTCAGTGAGCGGTCGTGGTACTGAATGCGCCCTATAGGTTTGTTCGCGTCGCATGCTCCGACATGTTCCAATATGCTCCTACCGTAGCTCCTACTCATTGGCTGCGTTCAGCAGACTCAACAGTTTTGCAACCGTTTCATGATTGTCTGCTGAGATAGGACCATTCTTCTAGATCTAAAAGTATGATCCAATCAGCGCGAAGGAAACTTCCAACAGTTGCAAAACAAACGTTCTGCTGAACGCAGCCATTCCAACGCGCTTGGCAGAGTGAGTAGGAGCTTTAGAGGGTAGGAGCGCGTTGGAGCGCGTTGGAGCGCGTTGGAGCTTGTGACGCGACAAACCTATTAGTAGGTCTGTTCGCGTTGCATGAAATCCCCAAATATTTTTGCACTTAAAATGAGATAGATATATATTTGGCCTTGAAAAGAGAGAAAGCAAAGATGTCGAGTGCCAAAAGTGTAAGCAACGCGAACAGACCTAATGATGGCGTCTCCTCGACCCAAGTCACCTCGAACCCCTGTTTCCACGAAGAAAGAGGACAAGGAAGAAAGCTTTTGGGATAAAATCGGAACTCTCGGACGGAAGAAACGTATCAAGGAAGGTGCCGTCTAACTCTCATGTGGTTCAATCACGCGAAATTTGCACGTACTCGGTTACGTCATTTTCCGATGAAGCTTACACCCTTATATGGAGCGAGACAGTGTTTGACAAATGAAGAAAATTGGAGTTGTCTGAAAATAGAAAAACTTTTCATTTTAGTTTATATTCTTCTTAGATCAATCCATTGCATGGCGTTTACTATATAGATACATCTATAATTTTCGTACACTGTAAAAATTTTTTAATTATCATTTCAATTATACATCTTAAATGTTAAAGAATGAAGGTTGCAACTTGAAGGATTTACGTGTAACGAGACTACTTAACATTTTTTTTTTAGTGAAAGATGTTCAGGACGAAGGAAAATACGCAATTGATTCACCTGGATATGCCGCTAATCCTGACATGCCACCGGAGGAGTACGCTCTTGACGAGAACGAAGAACGTTCCATGATAGAGCCGAAATCTTTAGAAGATTCTAAGCTACGAGAATTGATATTCGTCGTGATCGAATGGATCAATGACGAATTAGCTGATCAGCGCATTATTGTGAAAGATATCGTAGAGGATCTTTACGATGGGCAAGTGCTACAAAAACTTTTAGGTATAAATATATGCTTACGATTACAAGGTAAAAAATTACAAGGTAACGATACTCTGCTCAAAATTCAACATTTTTTTTAGAAAAACTAACTGGGGAGAAATTGGATGTACCCGAAGTAACTCAATCTGAGGAAGGACAGAAGCAAAAACTTGCTGTCGTTTTGTCCGCTGCTAATCGTGTCCTGGGTCGATATCCACCTTGCAAATGGAGCGTTGAATCTGTACATTCGAAAAATATTGTTGCGATTTTGCATCTGCTGGTTGGTCTAGCACGACTCTTTCGTGCTCCCGTTAGATTGCCAGAAAGAGTTGCCGTTCAAGTAGTTGTAGTACGTAAAAAGGACGGTCAGTTGATACATAGAACAGTGAGAGAGGAACTAACGACAACGTACGACGATTTGGGTATGCGTTGCGAGCGTGATGCATTCGATACTCTTTTCGATCACGCACCCGACAAATTGGCCGTTGTAAAAAAAGTAAGCCAACTATGACGATTTTATTTGTGACTGTTCTTCCTCTTTCTGACATTTTCTATCGTCAATTCTTCTTTTTCAGTCACTGGTAACATTTGTTAACAAGCATTTAAGCAAAGTACATTTGGAACTAACTGATTTGGATACTCAATTCCACGATGGTGTTTTCTTAATTCTGCTGCTCGGTCTCTTGGAGGGTTTCTTTGTTCCATTAGGCAGCTTTCATTTGACACCAAGAACCATTGATCAAAAAGTTCATAACGTTTCATTTGCATTTGATATTATGCGAGATATTGGGCTACCAAAACCAAAAGCTCGCCCCGAAGGTTTGTAATTTCTACTAGTCGCTAACATTTCTAATCTTACAATTTTTTTTATTTTATACGTTTAAACGTTTCTCTTACAGATATCGTAAATCTGGATCTGAAATCTACGCTTCGCGTGTTATATAATCTCTTTACGAAATATAAGGGGATGAATTAATCAAATTGATGTATTCAATCGATTAGCTTTATGCGCAAATGTTGTATTACTAAAGTTGATAGTCTAATTATTCTAACGATCGCGAAGGGATTCTTGTTAAACTGCCATTGAAGAGCCATTTATAAAAATAAATTTAATGTTTGATCTGAGTTTTTCAGCTGTACTTTTCACATTTTATTAAGTGTTTTAGTTTTAGGTTTTTTTTTCTTTTAAACTAATACAAGTAGTCGATCTGACAAATGAAAATGTAGAAAGAGACGTAGAAATGTATAGCTAAAACAGAAGATTTTACGCATATATGCGCGCGCGCGCAATAAACTGTATAACGTGCCCTTTTACATTCGTATAAAGTTAATATATTTTATATAAATAATATTTATCTCACAATTTAGATTTGTAACAATGTTATTAAATAAGTATGTCAACCGTCATGTGTTTTCTTACTTATTATGCTTACAAAGTATATGAACGGAGAATCGCATCATGAACCTCTAATACAATTTATCATCACATTTTCTAATATGTACTAAACAAAGGAGACTAAATAATTAAATATAATATGTAGCATCAAAGCATTTGGCATCTTAATACATATATGCGATGCATATAACGTGAATATTAGCCGTTCACCCCTTACTCTCCTTTGGAATTGTGTCAACAGCATCTGCCGTACCTGCCGCCGTCGCGTCGTTCTGAAACGATCGATCGGGCACGTACGTGACAGCTGTCCATTGTCTTTCTTTTTCTCTAGTGAAAACGAATATTTGGTCTCGTGATTGTGCACGAGATGCAATTCGATACGGGATCATTGAATATCGTCTATATATAATACGTGATATATGTATTGTATATAGAGAAGACCGGCATATCGCGCGCCAGCGCGAATATTCTTTCAGATATTCTTTTTTCTCTGCGTATTTTTCACTCGTATCGATCGTAACTTTGACTATTCAAATCTACACTTTTACGGTACACTATTTCAATGCTATTTCTTAATTAAAACTGAAATCGCAATAAATTAATAAAATTATTTGCATTTTCTCTCTCTCTTACGTTGCGTTTTCTCATAATCATGTATATCGCGCGCGCGTCTAGTCAGAGTTTTTCCGTATATTATAGTATAGTATGACGACACTTCGAAACGCAAGTACTATTATATACGTATGTACATGTAATATTATAAGGAAATGAACGTAAACGTAACGTACGTTTCCCTGTCTTCTCAGGGAAACTTTAGATTTTTTAAGCTTTCAATTATTTTCCTTGCAATTAACGTTTCATTTAATTCATTATTATTTCTTGAATTTAAATAATTGTTGCTATCTTTGTACATTTATAACTTTTAACATTTTCACTGCAATTTCGATAATCCGATCCAATGATACAGAAATTGACGGGCGGACAGTTGATAGAGAGAAAAAAAAAAGCTACGTTATATGCTACGTTTAAGTTAGACGGCTCTAACGGTGATAGCGTAAAAATAGTCGTTACGACCTGATAAGAGTTCCAACTTCCAAGATGCAATTCGTGGAATACGCTTCCAAAGCACGCGATGTCGCGCGACACGGACGACTCGGACTTGGTATCTCCAGTCTTCTCTTGACTTAAAACGCTAGACGATCACGGGTCACGGCTCACGGCGGCAACGAGAGAGAAAGAAAGTTAGCGAAAAGTCGCGTACGAACACTTGCGCAGCCCAGCGCAGCCCAGCGCAGCCCAGCGCAGCCCAGCGCAGCCAGCCGTGCTCTATCAGCAATTAAGTAAAGCTGAGTAAAGCTAGTTTTTTCGCTCGCGTGCCGCACGTTTTAGATGCGCCGCGTCTGTTCTTCTGGATTGCTCGACTCTTGATTGACACGTTGTAATTGTGCTTCTCTTAAAGCGTGCTTTCCTTCACTTGACGTGCTTTGCTCATCGTCGTTAAGCTTTCTTCCTGGCATATTCAGCAGTCTGCACTGCATCCGGCGGCGGTATATTTGGCGGAGGTATTATTGAACTTGTCACATGAAACGTGTCGGAATGAATTCCTTTCAATCGAAATTATTCCTTTTTCTCGAGAAAACTCAATAGAAATCTAGAGAATAATTGAATAATTCCGATTGGAATCCATTCCGACTCGTTCCGTGCGACACGATCGGTGCCCTGTGCCCCCTGTATCGAAGCAATTGCAATTCTCATGGTGCGACGTACGCACCACTTCTCAGCTGAAGGAAAGCACGCTTTAAGAGAAGCGCAATTACAACGCGTCAATCAAGAGTCGAGCAATCCAGACGCGGCGCATTTAAAACGTGCGGCACGCGAGCGAAAAAACTAGCTTCACTGTCAGGTGTCAGGATCGTATCGGATGCTCTCAGGAGTCCACCTGTCCACTGGCAGAGCGATGTCGACTAGCGGTTCGTCCAGCAAGTCTCTCGACGATGTTGAAATTGAAATTGTCGTTGATACCGAGACTCGTAAAACTAGTATATTCGCGCTCTACGCAAAGATATTTCGACTTCTTCTTACGGCGCAGATACCAAATTTTAGTCTCCTTAGCGAAGAGCTACGTAACAAAGAACTCGAAAAATTGATATTGCCCAGCGATGAAGAATGGCGTCACCGAGTTTATCACAGTCTCGTCGAATTGCAAAGGGAAAAAGACGCTGAGCCAGCTCAAGATAAAAGGTAACGTGTACGAAACGTCACGTCGTATAACGTGAAAGATTTACTAATGTATATATGTAGTTAATGTGTGTATATATATATATAGTATATATGTTTAGTGATTTTAGTCAAGTTCAAACAACGTCCAGTTTTTCTACCGATGTAGATAAACTTTAATCTCGATTTAATTTATTCTCCATTCTTTTCTAAAATTTTCTTAAATTATATAGAATTGAAAAAGTAAGTTAAACTAAAAGATATTATTTATTATAAAGTTAATAATCTATATTGGTATAGAAAACGGACATTACAGGGATCGAGCTTTTTCCAACGAGAGACACAATAAGATATATCGACGCGAGAGTCATTCTGTTTTTATCTTTTATTCAATATATCGAACGAAGATTGAAAATGATTTCGTGCGTCGATGTATGTGCCTTACTGGAAGCTGCGCCCTAATTGCCCCTAATTAATACTATACTAGAAGAGCGTACACACACACACACACACACACACACACACACACACACACACACACACACACACACAAATGTACATTAGACTGAGGAGGTGAAAAAAAAAACTTTTTTTTTAATCGGCCTTTCATCTCAAAAGCTTCCATCTTATGTCAAAACAACACCCCTAAAAAGCTGTGAGATAGGCATAATTAAGGATATAGGTACAATTATCTATAATTCGAATAGAGAGAACCATACAGGGATCTTTTGTTTGAGGATGGAGGATTCTAAACGGCGCATGACTCGCAAGAATTCGCAAGATTGGGAATGGCGTCCTACGGGAGCCAGGGAAAAGGGACATCTTCCGAAAGGTAGAAGAGACGAGAGTAAGAATATCGTCGGTTCCTCGAATGCTGTATCGGAGACTAGCGCGGACGGCTCGATGACGGAAGCTCGCATCGAGCCGGGCTGGCGTATCAACGATATCCTTTTAGCGGCCAAAGTTCTGCAAAATGCACGACCCTCGCCAAATTATGCCAACGAGGCCGAAATGAGACGCGTCTTTGGTTTAGTATACGACGTTCTGAGATGTGAGATATTATATTATACAATAGTTTTCAAACGCGCGGAAAAAAGTTTTTTCACCTCTTAATTGTCGAACGCGAAAAATCAGCTTCTATGATTTTCCAAGAAAACACTAATGTATATTACATCAACGATTGTTACAATCCGCGATCAACTTCCGTTGTAAACGTTGCAGATAAAAACATCTTGAACCGTACACTCGAGGACGGTGGTTTTTGGTATAGAAACGATGCTTTGAAACAACGAGAACGAGAAGTCTGGTTGCTATTGTATGATATGCAGGGAAGAAAATTTGCCCATCGACGTGGGAGCGCGTGCGAGACTCGAGAGAAAATATTCGAGGTTTGTTGCAATCCTCCTTTCTTTCAAAATTCTTCTTATATTCCCTTCTTATAATCCCTCGTCTCTTCTTATCTAAGGTACCTGAGCCGAATAAGGCCCAGGCACTTTTAAATTTATTACTTTAAAACTCGCTTTATACGCCTGCGCTATATGCTTAAAAGATGTGTCACAGGAAGTAGATAAAAAAGGATTAAAGAATTGGAATCGATAGAGCAACACGTTTGTTTAACACAACAAAAACTTGTGTGTGTATGAGGCTAGTATGAGCCATTTTTATAACAATCCGCTGCAAAATTTACCAGTGTACAATGTTTCATGATTTCCTATAATTCATTATAATATTATTCAACTTCCTAACTATGGAAAGTAACTAATAAATAATTTTTTTGAAATAAGAGTATAAGTATTTTTTTTAAACATCTACTTATTAAACGAGGCCCACTTGTGTGATTTTTATTATAGCTATTATTATTATTTGTTTGTTATGTGTGGAGTTTACGCCAGAGAATAACAATTTTCACTATATCTTTGCTACTATATCTTTTAAGAAGCTAAAATTGCATTCAAATTGCTAAAAATTTTCAAAGATTGAAGAATTAATTGCAAACAAAATTAAAGATAACTGTAATATTTGAGGGTAGAGTAAGTCTCCTAAGGAATTTCTCCTTTCTATGATTAATAATGTTTTTTTAATCATTTTAAAACTGATTTAGAAAGAAAATGTTTACTTTCTTTGTTGTTTTTAATTTATTTTTTATTTGGGCTTTATTATACTCATATGTATGTAATAAGGCCCAATGTCAGAGTTTAATAAAATTTTTTGTTCGTTTATTTATATATATTCTATATAAATAATATATTTTATTTTTGAGAGTGAATGAAATGAAGATTTGATTCTCACTTAATTTATTTCAATATCTCCATAAATAGAGAATTTAAAAAAAATAAAATAAATTATATATTATATATAGGTGGGCCTTATTCGGCTCAGGTACCTTATATCTCGGTGCTTTTTTTCTATAAACTTACTTGTATAAAAAAGACGTTATTTATACTATAATTTATGCTTGTGAATGCTCTCAGTAAATTAAATTAATCAACATTTGTGCTTTAAAGTAATCTCAAACATACATACATGCGACAATACGTGTATACCGTACGATGAAAATAATATTTTGCTGATATTTGTATCAATTTAACACTATAACCAACGCGAATGCGTTAACATCCTTTATGTGCTGTTTCAGACTGTCGGACTAAAAGACATTGAAGATGCACTTTTGAAAGCAAAAACACATTTAGCGGCTA
>NW_017256572.1:391627-435400 GCF_001594055.1 Mycetomoellerius zeteki
CGGTTCAGCGCTCATTCTCGGTTATTTCTTATTTTTAATTGCAGTCTGCATGAAAATTCTCACGAATAGAATAGTGCGAGCCGAATAGAGATTGTTTAATAGTAAAACATTGACCGCGTGTCAACTCTATTAATATTTTATGCACACGCGCACGCACATGTACATTTTATGTACATATTTGAATGCAGGGTTGGGAAGTAACGCGTTACATACGTATACTTGTAACGCCGTTATCGTTTCCGTTACTTTTTTCTGTCTGTAACGGTAATAATAACGTCCTTACATTTTTACAGTAACGGTAACGAATTTAGCCGTTATTTTTACCGTTACTACTTTAGTTCCCTATTATTTTCTTATTTTATAATTTATTCTTAATTTCTTAAAAAAATATTTTGTACTTAATATATCTTATACTGTGTTCTAATAGGCACTGCCAGTGTTGAAAATATATAATTCACATTACACATATATGTACTATAAATTTTTGGTACGGGCAATAAATATTGAAATACTGCACATAATATTGTAGTAACCCTGGAAATAAAATCGTAGTTTTATGAGGTAACGCGCACAACCCTGTTTAAATGCAAAATATAAAAGTTATACATCTAGACGATAGGTTTCATGTACATCTAGACGAGCTCCTCCCGACGCACCTGCGTATCGCGGAAGGAATAAGTTGGACCAATGAAGGCGCGATTGCTTCCGGATGGATCAACACTATGAGAGTGTTGAGTAAAAACGAATTCATAAAGGATATGTCAAAGCTAAAACTTCAACTCTGTAATGATACCGAAACAGGGGAGCTCGACGAGAACAAGTATGTCTTTGATCCAATTTGCCCAAAGATGATTAATTTGCATGATAAGACACGAGAGAAACTCGCCGTGTCCGATTTGGTTCGCGACCATCGATTCATCTTTCTGGTAAATATAATAATTCTCATATTTACTAAAATAACTACGTGAAAAAGTACTACACGTATGATCGGTGTAGTAGTATTACGATTGTTGGAAAATGGTGAATAAAAGAAGAATTATATAAGAGTGAATATCTGAGATCCAAGATGGAAAATTTAAAATTAATAGACTTGGATTTATTTAGGAAAGATCATTGTGTCTCGGAGCGGCTACGTTAGCGCAGGCGATACGTGTTGCGCGTCTTTGTGGTCCCGTAGTTCTCACGCATTCGATCGCCCCTCGTCACACGGGTTACTTGGCCGGACTCTTGGCCGACATCGAGGATGCCGGGAGACTATTAGCTTTCGGTGTTGGAGATCGTCGTTGCGAGTACGAAGCATACCTCACGAATTTAGGCGTCACTTTGCAACAATGCAGAATGTTTTCAGAAAAGTAAGATGGTTCCTACTTTTAATTGGATTTGGACTTGTCACAATTACTGTTACCATTGCACTTGGAAAACATATATTACGATTCTTTATCTTTAGATACATTTCATCACCACCGTCCGTAGAATTGGAAAGAGCGACTGTTGTTCTGGCGACTCCCCCGTGCAGCTACACCGGCGTCCGGGACATCGTCGATCTTGCCGTTGCTCGCGGTGGTGACATTAGTTTATTAGAATCGTTAACCAGTGATACAGCGGGTGGGATCAAACAGCCCCGCGCTCTTCTGGCCGAACAATTTTCCACGCTCAAGTATGCACTGACCAGGCCAAATATACAGTTTCTAATATACGAGGTGCATACGATCTTGCCATCCGAAACTACAGAAATGATTCATCAGGTTGTCGAATATGCCAATCAATTAGCCATGGAGAAATACATTCGTGAGCATCTTGTAAGTGGACTTTACAAATACTATTCCAATCGATTGGACGGACATGCAATTATTATCGACTGCATCTGCATAATCGAGTTACTTATTACGAGTATAAACAGGAAAACGTTGATTTGTCCTTAATTATTTATTATTATAAAACAAAAAGAAATAATTTCAGGCTCTCAGTATTTAAAATGAAATTAGTAATAAAGAAAAACCACTAAGAGCAACACCGCAGTTATTCAGTCAGCGTATACAATTTTAATGTTTAACTTATATCTAATCGATACATAATTCTTTATGTATGTATGTATACATATATATATATATATATATATACTACGTTAAATATTCAAACGTTTCGGCTTATTTTAAGCCGTCCTCATAAAGCCACCCCGATAACACAATTTTAATAAAGATGACATACACTTTTCTATTAGTGTATGTACGACGTACATATGAGTTCTACATTTCAAAGTTATTAACAATGTCCATCTTATAACCGTTGTAATTTATAATCATAATATTACAATTATATATGCGTTATTATATTGAGTTGGCGATTTGTTCCAAAAGTAATATAATATTATATATTAAATATATTACATATTTTTTTCACGAGCGTATTCACTTTCTAAAAGTAGTATACTATACTTTGTTGCCTTACAGCCAAAGAGAAAGACACTATCCAAAGATGGAAAGATTCCAAAGTCGATTAAAACTGATGTGTATAGGCAGGAACAATCTCGAGAACATTGGGAGGATCAATCGCAAACGCAACACGAACAAATGTTTTTGTGCAAGCAGGAGGACGAGGAAGATGAAAAGTCGTTAGATACGACTGACATTGTTGTAAGATCACTCATCATAAGTATACGCGCGTAAAATTATCGCTTATTAACGTGTAATTGTCGATCAATACTAATTACAAAATTATATCGTAGATCCCCGATAGCGATTTGTTCGAAGTGGGGACTATCGATGAAATTTATGGCGAAACGAACGAACATACGTTGGATCCAGGCTGTTTCATCGCTGTAATAAAACGAAAAGAAATGATGCAGTTTGATTCGCTTTTCATGATCAAAGTGGCAGAATCAAAAGGACTGTTTGGTGATCCCGACAAAGAACGAAATCCAAAGCAAAAAACCGAAATACCATCGGCGGCACGTCAAACATTACAAATCAGTCGCAGAGGTTTCAAGCGTGTCAAAGTATGTTTCAAGTTGTATACTCAAGTACTTATTAGATACCAGCTTGTCTATCTAATGTAAAAGATGATGACGCATATATTGATGCATATATAAGATAAAGACATAATTATTTTATTCAGTTGCGACCAATTGATTTACGACAATTATTTGTGTTTGCTGTTTCGCTTTGACTGCGTTCAGTAGAGAAAAAAACAACTTTGCGGATGTAAAATTCTTTAACATACTTGGCTTATACATTTAGATCTATAATAAGGTATAACTAAGAGCAAAATCAGCCATATTAAAGAGTTAAGAGTTAAGTTACAAAAGTTGCAAAGTTGCCTTTCTGCTGAATACAGTCATTGACTGCATCTCGATACGTTGGCTCAGTTCAAGTAGCTACGATCTAATTTATATTTTCGAATTCATAGGTCGAAATAGATCGCGTAGCAGCGCCTACGCATGCTTGGATGCTGCGAGCTACAAATAAGCGTCAACCATGTCCTCGTCATAGCCGACACATTGTTCGAGATGAAAAGTTATTATCGATGCAAATATATGAAACACGAAAACGAGATGCGCGTCGATGGTGGCGAGATGTAATCGCCTTCCTGGTTCATTCGAAAAGTCACCGAGATACTCGGAAAGATTCCCAGTTTTATGCGACGCGTTCGGATCCACTTACGCAAAAACCGCTATACCCTTTTCACGCGAAGAAAATGCCGTTAAGGATGTATCTGAGATACGATCGTTGACAAAAGTCCCCCAAATTCGAAATATTTGCATAACTGCGCCAAACGTGTAGTAAATCTAGTGATAACTTATATAAATGGTAGATAATACAATATATTTATTTTTAAAAAGTTATTTTTCACTCCTTTCCTCCTTTTAGTCTCCTTTTAAAAAGTTACTAACTTATCAAACTGCCCACGTATAAACGCATATAGTTCTTGCGATTGGCTCCAAACTTATCTTTTGAATTTGTTTCATATAATAAAGTTACTAAATGATTAAAACTGTTTATAAAAAGTAGATGCGATTGTGCTTCGACGCAAGCGTTTTATACACAGAAAACACGCATCCCGAATATATGCCCCGACGCATAATAATAGTGATGACACATATGTCTGTTTACAATATCATGGATCATGTCAGGATCATGTTCAGACGTTGACGTATTTATGATACGATTGTCATTTTGCGATTGATCAAATCGCATTGAGAATGTGAGAATGCAAACAATAATTGTAAATCAATAATATTGGTGATTTAATTGGATCAGTTATCTTAGAAAAAAACGCAAGTTTTTCAAATATGTAAAATTACTCATAAAATAAATAATTTTATTTATGTTACCAATAGTAATAGATGTAGCAAGGAACCAAGTTGTAAAGCAGGAAGAAAAGTATGTGTATGGTATACGTAGTAAAATGTCATGTGTGCTGTAGAAAATTGAACGATAATGCGTTAACGATAAATGTCGATTTGAGGAGACTGTCGTCGAGACAACTTTCAAGAGTGGAGAGCATTAAAAAAATTATCTTACAAACGTCGAGGGTTGGATATTATCAAGTATGTATTCAATATGGGCGAAGTCAGGATTATCACTTGGACGTTGCGGCATTAAGATACGATACAACTTGTTATCACATCGCAATGTTACCAAAGAAGTTGTCGTAGAATCGGTATCTGCAATATTTTTATCAGACCTTTTTTTTTTTCTTTTTTCTCTCCTCCCATCTCTGCCTTTCTAGTTGAAATCTTTTTTCAGAAATACGATTTGTATCGGCTTGATAAAGGGCCGCTTGAGAAATCGACATTAAATATGAAAGATGCTACATATGCACTGAAAACAATGAACTACATACGTCGGATGGAGAACAGAGCTGCAGAGCTGTACAGACAGCGGCTGATTAATGGCTTCTTACATTTATACGTTGGTCAGGTACGTCAGTATAGATGAGAAGAATCTAGATCGCGCAATATGTGAACCAATAATTGTGCAACATACCATGTGCTGTGCATCGTATGGTGAATGAAAAATGAAAACACGATTTGTAATATATGTGTCCTAGGAAGCTATAGCTGTAGGTCTGAAAATGGCTCTAGCTGAACGAGATACTGTTATTACGGCATACAGATGCCATGGTTTCGCTGTTGTGTTCGGTATCTCGAGTCGTTCGGTTCTTGCGGAACTCATGGGTCGTAAGACAGGTGCGGCCAAGGGTAAGGGCGGCTCGATGCATATGTATGCCCCACGATTTTACGGTGGCGACGGTATCGTCGGCGGACAGGTAAATGCGCTCTCACTTTTATATTACTCTCGGCTTTTATTACGCAAATGGCTTAAATCTCATCGAGCGTCTATTAATGATACCATATTATCTTATTACGATTAGGTACCTATCGGCACCGGTATAGCTTTGGCCCACAAGTACAATGGCACAGGTGCCGTATCCTTTACAATGTACGGCGACGGTGCAGCTTCGCAGGGTCAAATTTATGAAGCTTGGAACATGGCGAAGCTCTGGAATCTACCGGCAGTCTACATCTGCGAAAATAATAGATATGGTATGGGTACAGCCGTGCATCGACATTCCGCCAACACTCGGCTATATACGCGCGGAGATCTCGTACCAGGCATAAAAGTAAATGTACCAATACATTGCTCTTTCGCATGCTCTGTCTAACTCTACTCTATAGCTGTTCTATTATTTATAAAAAACAAAAAACGCTCGCACTGGATGAGGTAATGTCATGTCCATTACATTGATTACATCACATCCAATACCCGCGCTACAATGTATACCTACACCCGGAATGTACATCCCATATGCGTATAGGTTGATGGGATGAAGGTCATGGATGTACGAGAAGCCATACGCTTTAGCAGAGATTATGCACTCAGAAACGGCCCGATTGTGCTGGAGATGGTAACTTATCGTTATTTTGGACACAGTATGAGCGATCCTGGTTACTCGTATCGCACTAGAGAAGAAATTAAAGCTGTACAAACTGAGCAAGATCCAATCATGTTATTTACCAAGCTCCTCGTAGAGAAAGGCCTTATGACCGAAAAAGACATCGAAGTATACACTTGAAAACAAAATTAAAAATATTCTCAAACTTTACTGCATATAATATAATATATGTAAATAAATACTGTATATATATATATATATTTAAAAAATTTTTTTTTAAATTAACAAAAGTAATGTTTCAAATTTTAATTTACGATGATAGCTGACGCAAAATGATAACTGTGTTTTAATTTAATTATTTGTTACGTGTTCAGAACATACGAACATCAGTCTACGAAGAAGTCGATCAGGAAATGGAGCAAGCCAAGGCCGATCAGTGGCCAGAAATATCGGAACTCTCGACCGACGTTTATGTCAAACCATTAGAAAAAATTCGCGGTAAAGTCCCTTGGGAATTACTCTGAAAGAGAGGCGATATAAAGTTATTAATTATTCTGTGATTTCTTATATTCGTAAGATTTAAATTACTCATGTCTCACATGTTCACATTACCATACATGTACTTATTTTGCTAAAAATATATATCACACGTACGGAGGCGAAACGCGCGTACCTTTTAATAACTTTTAAAACTGGAGTGGCAATCTGAAACTTTTTAAAAGCAGTCAATAAAAACGATTCTTTTTTTTTATTCGACTAACTGTAGCCAAAAGTAACATTAATATCATTATATAGTTGATATTCATGTAGGAGTTTATATATTCTCGTTAGAGACGATTCATATGAAACGGAATTGACTAGGTTTGAACATTTAATAATATTTACGTCTGTATTATCTTCTCATCTTGACTTTTCATGTCGAGTAAACGTGCGATGCAGGCTACATTACATAGGAGAATCCTCTCGATTTCGTCTGTTACAAGTAGGTATATTCAACGGCATATCAATATATACATATATAATAAACCTATACGAATTAGCCTTGATCAGCTATATTTTTCTATTGATCTGATATTGATGTTACGAATGTACGAAAGTACAATCGATCTTCCATAGAGATTTGAAGAATTTTTCAGTGAATTCAACGTCCTCTCTACGAGATCGCGCTACAGATATAGAGAGGATGCAGAGAGTAGAAGAATGAGTCTTATCATTTCTTTCGACGAAGAAAAAACGATCAATTAAAACTGATGATCGTTTTAAATGATGTGAGAGAGAGAAGAGAGTAGAACGGAGAACGGAGGAACGACGAAATGGTAGCGGAGAGATGGTCTCGATGAATGAGTCAGATCGAGAAAGAGGCGTAGGAGAAGCGCGACAATAGCGAAGCCAACATGGTAAAGCCAACGCGCGGAGACGTACGCGAGACAGACGAGACTGGGCATGGCACGAACGTCTCTGCGGGAGTCGTCTTACGTCGCTCGCACGTGTCACGTCGCGCTAATTGAATTCTAACGAGACGACAGTCGCTTGACGATACATGGACGATATCGAGTCCGAGCCGTCCGAGGGTCATCCGAGAATCAGCGCATCTCTATCTACCAACGTTTCTTTCGTTTGAACCGCGCAGGCACGCGGTTCAAACGAATCTCTTCGTCCTGCGTGATCCTCTCGAGTAGTCTCAGGGAAAGCAGCTTCAATCTGGCAAGTACGTTTCTCCATAATTATACTTTACGTAACTTGCCGCTCGTAGAAAAGTAATCAAGTTAATTCCAGTTCTACTTATAATTTGCGCCATGTCCCTAAGTTTGACATTTAATTAGAGCTCAAAATTAATTAAAGTTTAAGTAAAAGCTACGGCGAATGAGATCGAAAGGGCGATGCTTGACGAGTTTGTAGAATAAAGAGTGAGTGACTTAAGGTGGACGAATGGTCGATCGGTCAAAGTTAATAAAACTCAACGGGCAACGAGGCAAACGCGGCCGCGTCATCGAGTAAAACGCTCAAGGAATTCTTCGCCTGGATAGACAATGATAACTCGGATCGAAGTAACTTGGACGGCACGACGCCGTGTTTTGCACCGTGTTTTGCACCGTGTTTTGCGCCGCGTTTTGCGGATATTTAGCATGAGGTAGAAAGGTGATCTACATGTTACTATATATTAATGACTAATTTTTTCATTTCTAGTGCAAAATATCCACATATACTATATATGCGTTGTACATTTTACGTTGTATTCTTAAATTAATACACATTGCATTAATTACGTTGTATTGTTAAATTACGTAGAACGATAGATGCGAGATAGGAAGTATGTCACTCGTACATGGTTTCTACTGTTGAAAATTTAAATGCTTGATAAAGCCTTATCTGCGATGGTTGTATCTCGCGCGGTACATCCTGTAGGAACTAAAATATAAGAATACCGCTAACATAAGCAGTGAGTTCTGTAATATATTAGAATGCGCCTTCCCCCTCTGTATTAATATTATGAAAAATTGCGGCCCAGCTGACAGAGAAAAGGAAGGTAAACAAATATTTTTGTCTTTCTGACTCTTTTCTACAAGGAAAAAAAAACCCAGTATTAGCCAATCAGCGAGTTCCTGACAAAGAAAACAATATTACAATTTTTACATCAGAGTGTAATTGTTGGGAATTGAGTGGAACACCTCCGCTCTTCTAATGGTGCGCTCCAGTATATTATAGAGCTCAGTTAATACAGCTAGTTAATACAGTAAGCTTTACACCATTGTTATAAGTCCTTTTGACGGAAAATTTCAGGCTTCTTCGCGATTATTTCTTAAAAGCAAGCACGTGAGCGCACCGGCACAGGTACAACAATATGGAAATCGACATGAACATTAACGATATATTGCAAGTACTGCGAGGTATGTATAATAATTTAAACGGAACGACAAACACAGGAAATTTTTTACGCAAATTTTTCGCGCAACCGTTTGCCGTTGTGCTTTCCCATATGCGCTCTACGAGATGTATATACATATAAATATATACTCTGTTGACAGAAATGATAACGTTTCTGGAATGTCTCGGCGACGCGCAGCTTCCGCTTACGCTCGAGAGCTTGCGGGAGAAGCTGTTGGTACGGTCGAAAAACACTTTAAGCGTCACGATGGCTCGAGCGTCGTCCTTAGCGGAACCTTACTTGGATATGAAGTCCGGGCCGAGAAGCGTATTGTTGACTAAGAGCGAAGCCGATTCAGAAGAATACGTCGGAATGGAAGAATCTCAAAAGCGTACCCAGATCCACCCTCGCACGCACACTCATCAGGATTATTACGAAACTTTCGAAAACGACGGCTCTCTCCGGATCGCAAGCGCGTCATCGATCACGAATGAATATCTCAAGCAAAACGACGATCGGGACGAGGGGGGACAAATGCTGATCGGAATTTATAAGAACGTTTCGGCGATGCAAATTAAAAGCAAGTGTTACAAATGCGGTCCGCTCTACAGGAAGGAAGGAAAGAAGTTGTTTCTATCGGAAAGCCGTGCCTGCTGGATCGCATTGGTTGGATCGCATCTGCTCATCTATCGAAGCGAACGACACAATCGACCGTACGCGATCTATCAGATTCGGGGTTACAGGGCCCGTCCGGCGCCAATGATGATTCCCCGTGACCGACAAAAGAGCGAATCAGCCTTCGAGATATATAGTCCTGGAAACGAAACGTTACAGTTTATTGCGAGAACACCCAAGGAGATGGACCAATGGATAGCAAAGATCTGCGAAATAGAATGTTGCAATGAGAGCGAAAGGAAGAAAGCAACGGAAGCTCACGAAAAGAAAGGGCGGACTACTATCGTCGAATCCCCGTTAACGGATCACAGCCGTAGTAACAAGACTACGCGAGATGCTGAAAAATCGGTTGTCGTCGATAACTCAACGGCCAAAGCGGCCGAACTGACGAGTAACAGGAACAAAGTTGAGCGAAAAGAGAACACGGACGAAAGGGCGCCTTCGCTACCTGCCCGAATACCTCGAAGGCTTCCCTCTTTACCTCCCGATAACGAGATTCTTACGGTATCCTCTTACAGAGCGACCGTCGACGGTGACGACGACGATGACGATGACATTTATCACAGAATCGAAGATCTGAGGAACGAAACGCGTTATCAAAATATGATATTGCCGAAAGACAAGCAGGCTGGTGCTAGTGACGAGAAACAGAAGGAAGAGAGAGCTATCGCGTATGACGACATTGGTGCGCGTAATAAAAAAAATGAGAGAAATGACCAGGTGGAAAAAGGTAAGTCCTGTGATGCAATATCGTCTCAAGAGTAGTCGACGTACGACGATATCGTTACACTTTTGCGAATAGATGCTACGAGGATCGAGCCGAAACGGAACCTGGATAATGATTCATCTATCGAGGTATCTATCGTTGACGGAGCGATCGAGAAAAGAGAAGAGTTTTACGATGATGTGGGAGTAAGCCTAGTTTTAATGATTGCAATTGACGCTTTGCAAAGACAATCTCTCTCTCTCTCTCTCTCTCTCTCTCTCTCTCTCTCTCTCTCAGTAGAGCAATAAAAGTGTATTTTTACCGCTCTATTATAGTTTCTCTACTAAATGACTAACCAAAATTTGTGTAGTATACAGCACCCCTCCATAAGTTTGGGAACAAATACGTTTTTCGTATTATAAAATGGTGGTTTTCCTTTTCCTGTTTTTAATATTCTAAAATATTTAAAAAAAAATTAGCGATTATACCATTCTATAGAGCAAAGTGTCAGCTTTAAGAATCTATATTTTTAATTACGGTATACTGATTTTTAACGGAGTTATGAGCAATCAAAGTCAGTATGCTCCTTTTTCATATAAAAATCTTCGAATTGACTGAACGGAATAAAAAATCCCTTTACAGGATTAAAGTAGCCGCAAAATTTTAGGAGGTGGTGCAGTGGACCTTGTACTAAAATCGAAAAGAAGTTAAAAAATTTTTTAACCACCTCCTAATTTTGCATTTACTTTAATCCTGTAAAAGGATTTTTTATTCCGTTTAGTCAATTCGAAGATGTTTATACGACCGTAATGTGATAATTTGGTCACTCCAGCGTCCCCTTAAGGAGATCCTAAAGCCGCCGGTATTAGGGACTAAATCATATATATATTTGTATGACAAATACTTTTTTCTCTTTCACTGATTCGAAAATCCTTTTCCAGGATTAAAGTAATACGCCTTAATACGTGTTTGTGAGGTGGAATTTATGCCGAGAATGACCAAAAATTTCGAAAATGATATATTTTTTACCATTTCTTAGTGTAACATGGCGTCTCAAGCTGTCAAGTCGTGACAATATTTGCTTAATACGAAAGCTTTCCAACCTGTACTTACGAAATAGTGATCCACAAACACGTAGTTTGCACGAACAAATAACGTCGAGTTCTTAGAATAAGACTTAGACGCTTTATCGCGACGAATCTGTTATACGAAAATTGACACAAATGTGCGACTGAATGTACAATATCATAGGTTGCGTGAGATATTGGTGTGGTAGTGTATACAGACAAGTCGATGCGCTGGAAAAACAGCGACGATTTTGTCCAAGTTTCAACTTCGATTTAGGATCCCCTTAATCCGCTAGTAATTCAGAAGAAACAGAAAATCGTAGAAACATTATTAAAAACCGGTTTTATAGGGAAAACTTCAATCTTTCACGACAGACAGTCAAAAATTTTCTCGATTTTTTGAGGGGCACGTAACAGACCTATAAAGTGAGAAAAGAAATTTTTTTTCAGTTGGTAGACTTTCTGTATGTAAAAATTATCAAACTCACATAAACTCAAAAAATATAGTAAGTTTTTGGAAAATTTAAAGCTTGAAAACTCTACTGCCAAAAAAAATTACCTACTATATTTTTCGAGTTTATGTGAGTTTGATAATTTTTACATATAAGAAACTACCAGCTGAGAGAGAGAAAAAAAATGAAAAATTTCTTTTCACTTTATAGGTCTGTTATGGAGGGTAAATACTGTATGTATTGCAAAGATAAGCGCATCATTAATAAAATTATACAAGTTTTCGTTTTGTTTCGATACAGAGCTTAATTCCACACGGGAGATTCGCCAAAGATCGTGTCAAGATCGAAACGTCGAGCAAGCTTCAACAAAAAAAGTCCTTTCTGGATAGAGTTTTGAGTAGAAGAGAATCTCCCAAAAGCAAAGAATCGGACAAGAGAGAGAGGTATCGTTACAAGGAGAGAGAGGATAAAGTTTCATCGAATCCAGCATCATCTTTGGATATGGAAAAAATGCCTACCTACGACGACGTGTCCGATCTGACGTCGAAACAGGATTACCAGGCAGGATCCTTAACGGACGAGGACGAGGAATTGTCGGAATATAATCATCCTCCTCCACCCAGGCCAATTTATCAAGTAAAATTGCTCGCGGAAGGCCAAAGTGAAACGCAAGAATTTTACGACGATGTTAGTGCCTATCAAGAACGGCATAATAAAAATCCTCAGCAGGTAAAATGTCCCTTACGATGATTAAAATTCGTTTGTTTGATTAATAGAAATGTGCTTTAATTGAAATCTACTCTCTTTCGATAGCAAATAATCTTATTTTGCAGGCGACACGGGATTCATGTAGTACGAAAGTAAACGAAGCTGAACGCAACGCGACGTACGACACAGATCAATCCGAAACGAACGCCCGAGAAGAGACGGAGCATTATCAGTCACCAAGAAGCGACTTGTGTATTCGCGACGATGCCGATGAGAAGAATGAACAATTGTACGACGATATAGCGTTGTGGGCCGACTTTACAGCACGACAAAGAGACATTGCCGGCAAGAGAGAGACTGAAGATGCTAAATCAGTCAGTTTGGACAAAAAGGCTTGGAATCGATTTGCCGTCAACCGAAAATCACGAGTCACGAGCGATTTTAACTGCTCCACCGAGCCAAATAAACGAGGCGATAACGAGGGAAGCGACGAGATCGAAGATTCCCCTACTGAGAATAGTGGGGCGATCAAAAGGAACACCTTTCAAAAATTGATCAGCAGAATGGAAAACTCTCTCGCTAAAGTTTCCGCGAGAAGTCCGTCCTCGCTCTCGACGGGCAAGTCAAGTGTATCGAGTAATAGCTCGTAAAGCTCGGATTTGTGCCAACTCGTGCGTCTCGTCTCGAAAAAATCTATATACAGGGTGGGGCACCTAATGAAACAAAACACCGGAATATCTCGAAAATTAAACACGGTAGGGAAATATGGAAAAATGTTTCAGACAAAAGTTATACGATTCGAAGGGGAGGGGGGGGGGGGGAAATAACGATGAAATCATTTTTCAAAATAATCGATTTTTCAAGGTCACGGAGGTCACCCTCACTTTTTTAAGTGGAACGATATGATTTTTTTTACACAATATGGTTCCTCTAATTATTCTTCATACAAAAGTATTAAGGTAGTGATAGCAAAAACTAATAGTTTACGAGATATTTTATACTTTATTCTGGCATATATATATTGACATAAAACGTTAAATAACTCGTAAACTATTAATTTTTTTTACAATCTCGTACATTAATGCTTTTATGAACAGAATAACGAGATGAATCAATTGGTGGAAAGAATAGTTGCTTTAAAAGAAATATGTATACAAAAAAGATAATTTTTTAAATAAGCAACTATGTATTTTTTTTCCATCAATGGTGTTTTGTTTTAGGTATCCCACCCTGTATAATATACAGCTTTAAAATTAGATTATAATTCACTATACATATAAAAGATTAATAAACTTATGTGTATGTAATAAGTGAGCAAGCACATAAAGCAAGTGAATTTAATAATGTATAGTAATTTTATTACACACACACACACACACACACACACACACACACACACACACACACACACACACACACACACACACACACACACACACACACACACACACACATACACACACACAAAAGTGGTTTATTCGCGAGCTAAGACGCGGAAAACAAAATTTTAAGAATCTCGTAAGCGCCGTTCGCGTTGCAGTCTCGTAGAGTTACCTATTCGAGCTCTTGAAGAAATTTGTAAAATATATAATTGAACCAGAGAGAGTGATTAAGAATTAGCGTGATAAAATCCTTCCTCACGTAAAAATTGTTACGAGTCGTCGATAATTTTGAGCGGCGATCATTGCATAGCGCATACAAATCGCAAATGCAATTTCGATGTAATGAAGGAAGTAAATGAGTAGTGGCGGATACGAGGAGAGGGAGCGGAGGAGCCCCCTCCAAAGTTCTCCAAACAAATTTCGTATTGGAAAAAGTCGGTTTTAAATAAATGAATTGAGAGAAAAGATTATCAAAGATCATGTATATTCTGGGGACTAAGGGTCTCTTTCACCAGCCTCAGTTAAGCTAATCGACGGTTACACGGGGCTCATTAATTAGGCCTAGTTTCACAAGTTCACAACTCGTGGTTAACTCTTAGAGCGTTAGCAGAAAGCTGACTTATAATTTTAAGACAGTGTCTTATGACTTAAGTCTTGTCTTTAGTAACGCACAAGAACTGTCTTAAGATTATAAGTCAAATCAGCCTTTTTGCTACGGCCCTTAAACGAGGTTTAACTTACTTTAAGTTAAACCTCGGTTAAAAGTTAACCATGAGTTGTGAAACTGGGCCTAAATAAGCCCTATGTAACCGTCGATTAGCTTAATTAACCGAGATTGGTGAAAGAGACCCTAAATTGATTTCCAGTATAACTATATATACTGATGCAGATATGTGATCGCAAACGAGAAGAGTGTTAATGATTAAAATCATAATGCGCGAGCCCTTTTGCATATATGTATATATTTCGATATTCATGTAGATATTGATTAATATATATTATTGAACGCTTTTCCAAAGAATCAAAAAGAAAGCTAGAATTTATTATATAAATAATAAGTAAATATTTACATTTTGTCACATCGCTCCACTTCCCCAGGATAACTCTTTGGATCTGCCACTGTAAATGAGATGGGATAATTATTCTTCAAACCCCCTTCCTGTCCTCTTTTGAGCGATCTACGTTGTTCTACGCATATACGTTATAACAACAACCATATTTGTAAATTTTTCGCTTTTCGTCTCGTTTGCAAGTAATTGGATCGGAGCGATCCGTTTGGATCCGTTGGGACTGTTGGGAGTACTGGACTGTGCGTTCCAAAACTCTATCTGTTCGGTCGTTCGGTCAATCCTATAGATAGATAGATAGATAGATCCTCGACTTAGGCCCGATTTCACAATATATGGTCAATATATGGTTACCTAAAGGTTAAAGATAATCAAGAAATTCATGAATGAATTTCATTGGTGAATCTGTTGGTAACCTTTAATCTTTAGGTAACCATATATTGTGAAAACGGGCCTTAAAGTGGTACACTGCGAGTGTACATATGTATGCAAGAATCAGTACGTATGTATGTATGCATGCATGCATGTATACAAGGTAATGCCTGAATGACATGCATATACATGAAGAGCAGAAGCGGCAGCGCAGTAGCGGCGGAGCAAGACGGAACGAGTCGGTGACGATCCGACTATCCGACATTTCGGATATTCGGAAAGGAGCGAGTGGGAACGAGCCGCGACTGCCGCGAGGCGACACAGACGCACTCGCTGTCAGCGCGAGAGCAAAGCGCGGTGGAATGAGAGCCGCCGCGCGGATTTTAACACTGACGTATCGATAAAATCTCCACTGTACGTACGCTTGAGAATACTTTTTCAATTTTGAAACAAATGCATTATATTCTGCCTCTATATATATATATATATATATATACACACACACATGTTGTATATATACATATACCATGCATATATATACCGCGCTAGAGTAAGGTTTTAGAACGCACAGCAGCTGATGCGTAAAGATGGCCTGTACCGATCATGATATTCATTGATATTCATCACGTTCACTGATGTTCACGATACGCAAGTGGATGGATAGGCTCACAGCATTATAGTTTCAGCAGCATTTGAATTATCTAACACTGTCTAACATGTAATATCGTAGTAAGCGAAAGTGAGAACGTAAACTGGAATTGTTTTCAATGAATGCAGACAAATTCGTCCGATCCCTCGACGGTGCCGACGGTGCCGACGACGACTCGGTCCCGACGGGGATGCGGAAACGTTTGTTTCGCCAGAGGAGCATCGAGAAAACAACGAGATGAGCGTGATAGGAAAAAGGGGACAGCGCGCGACGGGTATATTTTCTACGATGATGCTGCCGCAGTAAGACACTTTTTCAAAGTCTCTCTCTCTCTCTCACACACCGTAATTCACACTTATACCGCATGATAAACGCGCGACGGTATTGCTCAGGAAAATCTCTTTAATAAAATGTCCCTCATCTTTTTTTTTAGGCGACACTGCAAATATTGCAGCTATTATTATAGATATCACAGATGTCGTACATGCGATTAATATCAACAAGTAATTTCTCGAGAGTGGGTACTAAACACTCCAAATTTCTTTACTTGGTATAATGGCTTACGATTCACGTAACGTGAAATGTCCACCAAACACCCCGCAGCGGCCTAACGTGGTTGGATACAGTTATTCTGGCCATCCACCGCAGCATTTCCAGCAAACCGATGAAAATCGGAATGAAAACAATTTGCGCAGCAGCAAAGAACTTGGTCCACAAATCTCACAGCAGTCATCCAGCACGCAGACTGTGCAGAAAGTAGACGCTGCGACTATGACGGATCCCCTGCAAATTGATTTTAGGCTTTCCGAATGTCTGGCACGTTGCTCCAGTACGTTAGGTTTACCATACGCGACTAAATATGAGGACTGTGGTACAAATTCTACGTATCAAGAAGTAAGAGCAAAAATCGAATTTGATATCGAACCGCAGCATATTAACGGTGAGTCGCAGTTAATACTTTATACCGAAGCAATCTTTCGTTTGCAAGTTGTAATTGCATGCGATAAGATATTTATGGAAACGTGAAATGCTGAAAAATATTTGCCTCTGTTTCATTATCGACGATTCTATTTAACGTATAATATTCTTTGCCTATGTAAGGTATGTTGGTTTACCATTGCCCCGAGTGTGCATATAGATTTGACGATCGGGAGGCGCTTCACGAACATCTTGAAGATCACAAACAGAGACCACATATCTGTGATATTTGCGGGGCAAGTTTAAAACGAAAGGAACACTTGGATCGTCATAAGCAAGGTCATAATAAAGATAGACCGTATCAATGTAACATGTGTTGTAAAGCGTTTAAACGTAACGAGCACTTGGCACGTCATATGATTACTCACTCAGGTAGCAAAAATCAAATTTGTACCGAATGTGGCAAAGCTTTTTATAGAAAAGATCACTTGAAGAAACATTTGCAAAGTCATAATAGCAGTCGAGGCAAACACTTGAACATTTCACATAACAATCCCAACCATCAGCAGCCAAGCGACCAAGGATTGAGTAGTTTTGCTATGATGATGAGGCAATCTGGCCCTCCCGCACTTTCAATTTTACGGACATAGTTATTACGCTAGATTACGTAACGTGCGTTCATATCCCCGTCAACAAGTCATTTTTACTTTACTATTTAGATAATTTTACTCTATAAGCTTTAATACGCGAATGAGCCTTACTCCAACATACTCAACTTTGCGCGCGACAAGTACTTTCCTAGAGAATTTGTTATCGATATGAAAACCCATGTTCCTAAGGGAGTATACCTTATTGCTGTGTATTTTGTCAACAGGTAGATAAGATTACGATAATGTTATATACTGTTTTTGTAATCTCCTTTATAATACACTGTACGTGTAGAATGTTGTCTGTATATTAAGAATGTATCTGTTGGCATTTTTTGAAACTTGAACAAGTTCGGCATTAATTCCAAGTGATAAATGACATATTTTACTTTATCGCATTATTCCTGGTCCTCTTTTACTCTTGCGGAAGAAACATTGGAAAAACCGGAATATCCGATATAAATTTCACTTCCACCACATACCGACAGCTACTTATATTATCGTCATCTACATTGAGACTCGGTTCTTAAACAGAATTGAGTTTGAGATTTAGTTTTTCTTTAGTGCTTCTTATCTGAAGCGATATTCTTCGTTTCTTCAAGAGATCAATTTCCAAACGTAGGCATTACAAGACAATAGAAATGAATCGTGAAATGCGTTAAATGTCTACCTAAGCGGAGGAGAAAGAATAATGTCAATATAATTTGACAATATCACACAATAATATGTTGCTTCTACGAGTCGTCAATTTTCCTTTACTTCTCCTTTGCTTATAAAGTAAGAAATTGAGAGGCAGAATAACGTCACGTTGTAACAATATTTCTAATGCATACACACACACACACACACACACACACACACACACAGGGTGTTCCCATTTCAAATAATGCATTAAGATTTCTCGAAAATTATGGTAGAACGGAAAAATGTTTCAAACAAAAGTTGTATGGTTCAGAGGGGGATGTTGTTCAGGATCGTGTTCTGGATAACATTCGTCAAAATCAAGGTCATTAGAGGTTGTACCTCTTATTTTTACGTAAAAATGAATTTTTAGTGCAAAAATGAAAATAAGAGGAATAATCTCCAATGGTCTTGAACTTGACGAACGTTATCCAGGACATGATCCTGAACAACATTCAAGAGGATTTAGCCGTCGGTCGGACACCTTGCGTAATGCCGGCTATACTGTAACTTTCGAGCTTTATAACTCGAAAAATATTTAATGGAACAATATTTTATTATAGTGTTTTGTAAAGCTCTCGAGGTAAGCTATAAGAAAATGTTATGAAAAATAGGAGGTTCCATTTAAAAAAATCGACGTGACCTTGACCTAGCCGTGGTGACGCCATCCAAGGTCAAATCAATGGTATCTTCTTATACGGCTATACTGTAACTTTCGAGCTTTATAACTCGAAAAATATTTAATGGAACAATATTTTATTATAGTGTTTTGTAAAGCTCTCGAGGTAAGCTATAAGAAAATGTTATGAAAAATAGGAGGTTCCATTTAAAAAAATCGACGTGACCTTGACCTAGCCGTGGTGACGCCATCCAAGGTCAAATCAATGGTATCTTCTTATGTTTCCCTCTGAACCATACAACTTTTCTTTGAAACATTTTTCCGTATCCACCATAGTTTTCGAGAAATCTTAATGCATTATTTAAAATGGGACACCCTTATATAAGTGTGTGTGTGTGTGCGTGTGCGTGTGTGTGTACACATAAATACAAATCTGTAATTTTCTTTACATCTTTTTGTGAATTATTAAATATTTCTGTCGGGTATTTAGAATAATTTATACAATAAGTTTGCACGGTGATTAATAAGAAAGCGTAATAGTATAGTATTTTTGCAATTTGTAGCAAGACTATTAACAGATTATTGTTGTAGAGAGCATTCTGTAGTGAAGAATGAAAATATCACCTACAGTAGGTTGATACATATCTATAAATAAAAATTATCGTTACTTGAGATGAGAGGAAGAATGATATTTATCTACATATGTATTTATATACATATGTATTGTTAAAAATAATTTTATGTCTTTCACAAAGTTTTGTTAGTATATGAAATAATCCCGTCTCATTCTACTTTCGTAATTGCGCGAAGAGAATATATTTGAATATATCCGAATGTTTATTCTACGAAAGAGAAGCCATAAGATTATGACGTCGCTTCCATTTCCAATATTGGTAATACGGTTAATAATACGGTTAAATCCATTGTAAGGTTCCATATACATTGCATTTATATGAAAATTTGTAATTTTATTGGCATTTTCTTATTATATCGCTAAGTTGCGCTTTTGTATATTGCATTCAGACATGCACACACGGACACAAACGTATGTACGAGAGAAGAACAGGATCTAAAAGTCCCTGAAGAGGAAATGATAGCATTTTGTCATTAACGCAATAATCATAATTAAATTAATAAATGATTATTATATAAAAATATCTACCTTGTTTATATAATATACAGTTATTGGAAATGCAAAAACGCATATTTAAATCGGTCGACAGTTTTAGTGTCACTCGCGCACAAGAACAGAAAAGATAGAAAGCAACGGCAGGAAAGGGAGAGAGAGAGAGAGAGAGAGAGAGAGAGAGAGAGAGAGCCGAATTTTTTTCGGGTAACAACACTCCGAACAATAAATCTGATGACTCTTCTTACAATTTATATGCATACATATACATATGTATATACATGTATGTACATACATAATATATGTATATAACGAATTGTAAGAAAAAATGTACGTCACGCATTTTCATGGATACACATACATCTATGTGTATGTGTGCGTGGGCGCGCGCGATTTGTGCATCGAATATGATGTATCATAAGGATATTCATTTGAAACATCTGAAAAATGTGCACAAATTTTAGACTCTCAGTCTCGCGATCTAAATTTATCCGCTTTCTAATATATACTATGAGTTTTTCAGAACATTTTTCTTTTTTTATTATCTAACGCTCTTTTATTTTCCGCGTCTATTCATTTTCTCATTTCACATTCTTTAGGCCGCAGCACAAACTTTTGCATAACGCATAGTGCATAAGAAAATCAACCAATCAAAGTTCCTCTTTTCCATGGAATGGGAGGAAAGGAAAGATTCTGATTAGTTGATTCGTGCATATGCACTATGCGTTATGCAAAAGTCTGTGCTGCGGCCATTAGACTCGATAGACATTTTAAGCATTCTATATAAAAATAAAACATTGACGTTATATCAGAAAGTCGCTTAGTTATATTTCTTTCTCGTTTAATACATTTGTCTTTTCCTTTTTTTTCTCCTCACTACCCTTCTGTGCTCGTTCATTATGTATTAATTTTTAATTTACATACAACGCGTATAATTAGTATTTTTGTACCCTGGAAGACTATGCGGTACAAATGTTCAACTAAAATGGTGCAGCAATGTAGAAAATGTAAATTAAATCGTAAAATGCGAATTAAAATAGTTTAAACGAAAGAATCGGTCGAAACATTTAGAAGAGATTTACAAAGCCATCGGTGTAATGTGACAATTTGCCGGGAGTCCTCGAAGTCACTTCGCGTTTGCATTCGTGTGTATAGTACCTATATTAATTATTAAACTAAAAAACTTTCAGCATCCTCTTCTTTCTTTTCTCAAATTTATGTTTATTGCTTCGATAATATCAAGTAAAAAGAGTAGCATTTGGAGTGAGAATTATAGGAAGGCTCGTAGATGATAAGCAAGACGAAAAAAGTTATGGAGATTATATTTAAAATTTGTTTCGAAAATACAAACTGAATCGAGCACTCAACATCTGAATGTATCGCATTGTAAAGACTCGTTCGTGTTTGCATCCTACATAAAACATACTTGTATTTCGGAAAAGATCATACTGCTATTGGACAAAAAGGAATTCGTACTTCGAGGTCAGCCGGTCGTTTCACTCGTATGACTTGTACACCTTGTCACGCATCTAATCTATCTGAGAAAAACAAGAATTTGTGAGCGTTTGTACTATGTCGAGGAATTTGTTTGTTTTTTCGTCAATCGCCTGTGTTAACATATTTGTGTTACATAAACTTTGTAATTACACATACGTAATCACGCATACACTCGTAGCACACACTCATAGCGACAAGGCGTCGATTAAAGATAAGCCAAAAAGACTAAACGTAATAATAACGACGCGTCTTGGTCTATGCAAAATCTTCCATTGAACGCGAGATGCTCTTATTGGCTATATTTAGTATATTATGCAAATTCATTCCGCAAAAAGTGACTGCTTTAGAAAATCTTCGACAAATAGGAAATAGTTTTAATAGCAAGCAGTAACGCGCGTTCATCCCTCCAACTTTTGTTTTTTGCACGAACCAATGAATAAAATTACACTCGCACTTGCAATACTCGCGTCTTGTGATGGGACAAATTCACTTTTCTTTCCTTTTCTTTGCCCTATGCCCTATATAGCTTCAATACAGATAATTGAAAGTTTTGATACTGCACATAGAAAAATATGTTTCTCATTATCATCTCTGCTCCTGAGAGATTCACATCCGAGTACATCGAAATGGTGTCACGCTCTTTTCTTTTTTTTTTTTATTTTTTTACTACCCTTGTCAAATAGTTTTTATGACGATTAATTAGTTTTTAAATAGTCGTCTTTATACGATCTACCATTCATCGATATATTCGCAGTTTGTAACAAATGAATCGATAAACAAAATAGTAGATTGACAACAATAAAAAAAATACTTTACAGGTATGCGTACATTTGTGGCAAGAGAGCGGAAGAGAAAAATGCCAAATTATTTAGCATTATTCGCGCTTCGAGCAGATTATAAAAGAGTACTCACGGATTTCACATCGTAAGACGGTAAATTATTAAACGATTGTGAACATATGAAGGAAATAAGCTACGTATTATACATAATTCACATCGAACGTAAACCATTGCCGACTTGAAAAGTCGTTTAGTCTTTCTGTTTTTTTTTTTTTGCGGTTTCGCATAAAACTAGTAAGCGCGTCGCAAGAGAATCGGATCTTATTTTCTCTATGTTGCTTCTAATCTTACTATTATCATTATTGTTATTATTACTAACATTATTATTGTTTTGTTATTAATATTATTATGATTATTGTTATTACTATGAGTTTATTATCATCATCATCATCATCATCATCATCAGCAGCAGCAGCATCATCACCTTCTATAAAACTCATATATCTTCTTAATTGATCGCTTCCAATTGAGATAAGAAAATCAAGTATAAGATGTCACCGAGACATCTTAGTCGAACCGAAATATCAAATAGAGAACGAGCGTGCCTAATACTTCATAGAAATGGCATTTCTATTCGATAACCGTTTTGTTTCTTATAATTATTAAAATTAATCAACATTCGATTTGAGAAAAAATGAATCGAATATACATTATATTTTCTTTCGGGAGAGAAAAAGGCACTAAACGAAATAAATGGCATTCTCGTTCATCGAATACGATGAACGCATTCGCAGCATATGGTACAGGTAAATTGTATTTATTCCTTTTGGCTTTCGAATTGGTTTTCGATTTTTTGAAATTAAGAAATCCTGCATCGCCAGGTGGTACGAAGTATACTTGATAATCAAAGATATGACATGTTATATTCCGGAATCCTGATAATATTTTGACGCTTGCAGTTGCAGAAAAAGTATAAGAAACAAAAACGAAGAAGATGGTTGCTCGAACCAACATCGTGGAGGCGGACGAGTGTACACGTAGTTCCGAGAACGGAGAGGCACAACGCGCCGCTTTTTCGACTTAGACCTTATCATGGAAAACTATACGGGTGCGGAAAATCCAGCGCAATATAAAGGCACCGGAAAAGTATTCCTTCATTTCTTTTTTTTTTTTTTTTAGAAACGCATCAACTATTATCTTTCCTTTTTCTACAGGAACATTACTACATCTATGCAGCTCGACGAAACGATCGCTTCTATAAACCATAAGAATAAACTCGCCTCGTCGAGAATGGAAATAGGTTTTTTTTCAGCTATCCTTCAAAATAGATCTTGAGCCATTCATTTGTTTGAACAGTATGTCGAACTTTGGAAATATTTGCTTCTTTCTCTCATCCGCTTTCCTTTCTCCTCTCTCTCTCTCTCTCTCCCTCCCTCTCTTATAAAGCTATTTATTTTTTTCTTCTCGTTATCTTTCATCTTTCATTTCATTATTTGTATATCCTGCCTACTATCTGCAAATAAAACAAGTTACTTTCCTCAAGACTTGTATCATTTCCATACAATATATTCTCGTCGTTTCTTCCCACGTGTAGGACGTATGATAAATCTCGCGCTCTTTTTCCAAGTATCAGAGGACATTCAAAAGATGACAATAGTGATCAAAATAGATCAAAATAGACGTCACTACGTCGTCTTTCTATGTCATTCTATTACTGGACTATAGCTTTCGTCTCAACAAAAAATTGATTCGGCGGCATATGTATTCCAATTGTCTATCTTTAAGCAGTTCGATAAATGATCTCTAAATTAAAAGACTATTAAAGGTCATATAATAACATAATTTTCTCTAATTAAAAATTAATTTTTTATAAGCTTTTCTTTTTGAGATGTTCTTACACACACCTCTAGAACTGTCATATACTTTGCGTTACAAGAAAAATTCTGTATACATCTTAAACCTTTTCTCAACAAATTTAAAAAAAAAGTGCGCGATATTTGACACGTCCCGCGTACAGATTTTTGTTTTCTTCTGTTTTTCTCTTTCTTATCTAATAGTATGTATATCTGTATATAAATTCTTACTCGCTAATGTATAATTTAAGACTAACGCTCTGCCTCGACAGTTATAAGTACGTGGCAATGAAATATCTCTTACATATGGTTTTTAGTATACACATGTATATATACCAGTGTATGAAATAATTGTAATATATCATTATATTTGAGGTCTGACGAAACCTGAATTTTCTGTTACTCAAAACGCAATTTATGTTAGAGATATGATGAAAAAGATACGAAAAAAGGTGCATTCAAATAATCTTTTAAGCGTAATTGCAAACAGTGGATACTGTAATTACATTGCAAACTCGTATCTTTATAAGCGTTCTAATAAACATTCTGTTTGTAAATTATAAAATATTTTAATACCGATATATAATTTTTTCAATAAAGCTTAGCAAAGTTTTAATCGACAGAGATACACAATTGTACATTCGGAATTTTTATTTCGGTAATACGTAGTATAAAGGTAAATTCTCTTATATTTCTCATCATATTTCTAACATTTCACGTCGCAGTATGCATGTTATATAATATATACACACACGTCCGCCGTTCGTTTCTTCTCTATAATATTTATGAATATATATAAAGATAAATAATAATTGTAATAATAACAATAATGATAATAATAAGAAATAATAACAATGACAACGACAATGATGATGATAATAATTTGTAAATAATATGTATGTGTGTGTGAAATGTGCGTAACCATGCACACAGCGGTACCTATGATTATATAAGTATCTGACAAATATCTATTAGTATGGCAAGAAAAAAATTGAAAGGAAATAAATTTAAAATGAATGGCACGAACATTAATACTAAAATGAGACAAAAATATAAACTTAAAACACAGATAATTGATAATTACATCAGATGTCCACTGTCGGGAACGATCACAGTCTGTGAAGAGATTTGCAATGTGGATAAATATAAAAATTAAAAACTACTTTAAACACACACAAACTACTTTAAACACACACATACACACGCACACAAACACGCACGCACGCACACACACATACGCACGTATATCTTATACTTAAAAATTACATATTTAAAAAATTAATCTTATGTATATATAGTATCTCTATATATATATATAATCAGTATTCAACGAATGTAACGAATATAAGAAGTCCAACGAAAAATATGTATAAAAACAATGTAAAAAGTTATATAAAAATTATAAGGGCTAATTAAACATGACAAATGCTCAATACTATGATAAGTCATAAAGGAAAATAAGGAATATATTTGCTCCAATTATTTGGGCAAATATGTTTGGATTTACATGTAATATTATACACATATAGATCCTGCATACAACCTACACATCCACACGTATGCACGCGCACGCACACACAAGAGAAAAATTTAGACTATCATAAAAAATATAAAATACTGTCAACTTTATATTATATATTAAACTAAGTTTTAATAAAACAAAATATGATTTTTATCTATCATGAAATATTGCTATGCTTTTACATTTTTCTAAAGCATAACTAAAAAATTTTACAATTAATATAAATAATCTTTTCCCTTTATGAACTAAAAAAATGAAATAATTCTACTCTTTCATAAAATAAAAAATTGTTTTCTAATCGGTGGGTTAACTTGTAACTCTCTATTATAATGTGTATTAGGAATATTATTTAATTTTTATTCCTTTTACACTATTTGCACTTGTAATGTTGTTTAACAAAAAATTAAAAATATTGACAATTACCGCACATATCACTTACCGCTCATATGAATGTAAATTCAATGATATAAAAAAACAAAATAAAGAGATGTGTATCTCCCTTACACACGCACACACGCATGCACTCTCTCTCTCTCTCTCTCTCTCTCTCTCTCTCTCTCTCATCGAATCACTTAGTTTCTAAGTTACATCGACTTTTCATAAAAATATCTTCTTTTTCCTCGTCGTACACGACGTATGGCAAGAATTTTTGACTTGTAGTCAAATTTCTACTCTAGAGTTTCCGTGGAAAATTAGTACTTTTCCCACATATGTACTTTTTGTTTGTGCTATAAAGAGCATATAAGTGTCTATGACTGTTTTTTATTTTTTATATATTATTATTTCGAAAAAAGCATTTTTTTCTAAAAGATACGCTTTATTATATCTTGCGAATTGCTCCTATATTACATTTATAAATACAGGATGTCCAATTATATAATCAATGAAGTAAAACTTTTTTCAAAACTCATAACACATATAATTGAATAAAATAAATAACACTTTTATATTAAATAAGTTTGTAATATGTATTTTGTATAAACTTGATTGCTGATGGCTTTTCCATAATACTATTATATATGCAAAATGACTAGAAAAATTAATTATGTGAAAAAACGTTACGTTCCATATCTAAAAAGAAAAAAAATCTTAATAAAAGTGATCTCGAGTTTGTTCAATTTTCATCTAGATAAACATTATCTTTATAAAATAATTTTTCTTTTGCAAAATGAAACAATGTAAAAAGAAATATATCAGCCTAGGGGAAGAATTATTATAATTGGACATCTCTTGTATTTGCGTAAAATATTATCATGTCTCTTGATGTATAGCATTATTGTGGTAGAACGTTACTGGCAATGAAAATTACATGACAAATATAACAAGTTGTCAAGTTAAAAATAAATTAAAACTTGTAGAAGGAATGAGACATCACTTTCCTCCCCTTCCCTATTGTATTGACAAGACAAAGCGAGGAGGATGTTAGAAGCACAAATAACGTAAATACATTCATAAAATTCATTCAATTCAAATCAGGAGTCAGTCTCAGAGCTATAATTATTATCGTCGTTGGTGATGATAATGACAATTGATTAGCATCTTGGTGTTACCTCTTCATCGAGGTCCTCTCCTCGTCTCAGAAATCTTTAACGTGTCCCAAAAAGCTAAGTTCATGTGACTGATAATGAGCAGATGTAGCGAGTGGTGTGACACTTGATTGATGTGCTACATTTACTGCCGTTAGATGATGATGATGCAGCGAATGATGCGATGTATGAGTATGAAGAATATTATTTGGATGGGGAACCTGAAAGTTCCCTGGTGGCGGGGCTCAGGACAGGAGGGAACCCGGATGTCCACCCGGAAGAACGGATGACGCTGAGACAGTAGTGGTTTGCATCGTCGAAACATTATTTTGTTGTTGATTCTGTTGCGTACCTGCAACACAAATATCATATATCATGTTGATGGTATAATGTGAGAAGAGGAATAGGGAAGAATGATTTTAAGCTCACATTTGATATCTCTATTGATGTAAATACTTTTCGTAGATTGAAGATTTGTAGAAGGGACTACGGCAGAGCGGTAAGAATGATAACGGGCTATTCATTTAATAATGCTTTCCTATATAAAATAGGCTGTAAAACTGATCCAAGTTGTGACTGTGGTTTTGAATTTTTTTGGGCCTGTCCCAGGATCATCGATCCTGAGATCAGGAACGAGTTAATATAGTCGTTAAAATAGTAATTTTTCTAAATAAGAGTAATCTTAAGATTTCAGTGTAGAATTAGTCATATATGCGCGATCTTTTGCCCATGAGAAATTTCATCCCTAGATCACCTCAGATCACCTGTATGACGATTGAGGCGACCTCTGGAGCCTCTCTATCTTCGTATGAGCGAAGTGTTATTTAGAAAACTCTGGGACAATTGCTCGATATAAACTCAAGAATATATATGAAGAAATTTAAGCGGAATCTCTGCCCCCGAAGAGATTTAACCGTAATGGATCGTAAGGTCAAAGCAACGCATGGTACTGTGACCCAATAATAGGGTCGGAAATCCATACAGGGGAATTTAAGAAGAAGATATCTCGTACAATACGTAATGCACTTCTTACCAGCGTTTTGACTTAATTCAGCCTTCACTCTTCTCGCAATGTGACTTCTGGTATGTTTCCGTAAATGATCCTTCCGATAAAATCCTTTGCCACATTCAGTGCACACGTGTCGCTTCTCCCCAGAATGTATTACAAAATGTAGCGTTAATTGTTCCTTTCTTTTAAAAGCTTTCAAGCAAACGGTGCAAACGTAAGGTCGTTCAGGATTGTGGCTCTGTTTATGACGCGTAAGATGATCTTTTCGTTTCAAGCCAGCGCCACATATGTCACAAACAAATCTTCTTTCTAAAGTGTGACCTAAAAGATGCTGCTCTAACAATTCTCGTTCCGGATACGCCATATGGCATTCTGGACAACAATATAACGTCGAGCCGTCCAACGCTGTCGTTAAACGAATTTCGCCAGGTTTCGGACGTGGCTTCTTCTCTTTCGGCGTCTTCTTCTTTTTCTTCTTTTTATTATTCGGCGACATCATTATATTGGGCGTTGTCGTAGTCGCCACAGCCACCGAGGTTGTTTGCGCCATCTCCGACTCTTTTTTGATACTTTCGGCAGAATACTTGAGAAAATGATGTAAACTCAATGGCAAAGTGCTAGCCGGTAAATGGCTGAGATAATCAGCTACAGTGGAACCAGGAGTTGCGAGCGACTGCCACGTTGCGGGCATAGTAGCTGGCGTCTGAGTATGAGCGTGCTGTTGATGATGTTGGTGCATCGTATAATCCTGTTGAGTGCCATTCGTCGTAGTCTCTCCATTCCGCTGTTGCTCCTCAGCCTTCTTCTCCTTGCTCTTGTCTTTGTCTTGAAGAAGGTTGCAAACATCTTGTTGATTTATGGTTTCGGTGGATTGCTACGTGACAGAAGAATACGTATATGAATAAGAATACGCTTAAAATTCAAAAGCTCCATCGTTCTTGTAGCGATAAACGAATAACCCATCAATTAAACGTTTGATCCTGTTTATCATTCCGATATATAATCAATATTATATTCCATTTTACACTATTCTTGTAATGATTCTGATAGAAAAATTTACGGAGCTCTTTAATCGATGGAGAGACCGTACGTTTTCATGCCACGTAAACTGCTGAAGAATGATAAGAACAGAGAAAAAGTTTTTGGTCGATTGTTACGACGATCGCAATCTCTCTCACCTTGATCATACCAATTTGCGAATGTACGACAATAATTAAAAACAAAATAAGGAAGTGGAACGACGCGCGATCGACGAGGGAGTTAGGTAAGTGTAAAAGTAAAGATGCAAATATAAATACGTTCGTTAGAATTGAAATAAAAGGGCTCGAATAAGAAAAGTTGCCTGCGTTTTACCTGATGATACGATCGTTTCTCTTGCATTCCAGGCGAGTTGGTTGGTCGTTGTTGAACCGACTGAGCTTGAGTGTACGGCACATTCGGATAATGATGAACATTAGAACTGTTGGGATAGCTAACTTTATTGTTCATCATTACTTGCGACTGGGCCGACTGTACGCCGTTGTTCTCAGGACGGTATTTTCCCACAACCGGCACTCCGATCGGAGGCTGGTTGGGAAAATGATTGGCGTAACGCGCGCCTGCACCACTGGAACTATCGGTCGCAAATTGATGGATACTCGGTATAGTGCTAGGGAAGTGACCTCCGAACGGTGGGAAATTCATTGCAGACCGTAAGCAGAATTCGTGTATCTAGAAAAGGAGAAAAGTCTGATGAGTGTCTTTGGAGCAAGTGAAATTTTTGAATACGAAAAATTCAAGGTTACTATTATTAGGTGCGAGGGAGACGTATCTCCTCAAGAGCCAAGTTTTGAGAGAGAAATAAACGCGAATGGACCCGCGTGGAAGCGAGCCGAGAGGCCGTCGCCGCCGCGCCGGCCGCGTTCCAAATCGCTCCGTGTTCGCATCGCGTACCTCTACGCATGCCGATGCAACGGCATCTCGACTCGCTGGCATAACTTTGTCTCTATGTAAAGACGCGGCGACAGCGGAGGAAGAGGAGGTGGCAGAGGCGGGAGCGGTGGCGGTAGCGGTGGCGCCGACGATACCGATGACGACGACGACGACGACGACGACGACGATGATGACGACGATGACGATGACGACACCGAGCGACGCCCGGCGTTATATTTACTCACAACGATGTCCCTCTCCCCATGTTTCCTCGCCGTACCGGATCCTTCCTTCGCACCTCTTCGGACGAGATTCCTGCGATCTGTGATAGAGACGAGAGTGCGGGGCCAGATTCTTCTCGGTCTCGCACGTGAGTGGTGAGGATACGTCGGAGAAAGAGAGCGGGAGGGAGACGGCGAGAATGAGACGCACAGAAGCTGTGCGTCAAAGCGCGTCGTCGCGCCGCGCCGCGTCGCGTTGCGTCGCGTTGCGTCGCGTCGCGTCGCGTCGCGTCGGTAGACACGCCACACTATCGTCGGATCGTCGATCCGTACGACTCGTCCACGACGAGTACGCGGCGGCTCGTATCCCAAGCAACTGAACACTGACAACCGGACAACCTGACGTACGACTGTCAACCGACGACCAAGGCGATTCGCGGCCAAGAACACGCCACCCCTCTTGTTCGCGCAACAAACGTCAACGAACGTGGTCTACCGGGCTTGACCGGGCTGCACCGCTGCACTCGAGAACGTGCCGACGAAAAAAAAAGGATGCGACTAAAAAAAAAACCGCCGACGGGCGACGAAAGATAGTCGCGGAAGACGGGGTGCACGCGCGCGCGCGCGTGCGGAGGGGAGGTCGATTGTCAAGGGGACACGTTACACGCGTAGGGAGTTAGGGACGCAACCGCCTGAACCGCCTGAACCGCCATCCGCCATCCTCCTTCCTCCTCCCACCTCTCTTCGCCGCCTTTTCCGCGCCCCACCTCGTCCGATACTTAGTCGATACGCCATACGCAGCGTGGCGTGGGACGGTCGGACGATGGAACCATCACCGTATCAACCGTATCAAACTCGAAAGAAAATGGCCGTGCGTACGATTCTCAGTCGCACTCGCGCGTACCACGCGCGCAGCCGAAATAAAAGTAAAAGATATGGGGGAATGTGTCGCTTACCATTCGGTAATCCTCGCTCGAACTCGCCTGGAACGTTTTTTCCACGCAACCGGCTGTCGCCGAAAAAGATTTCTCGTACGGTGTCAGTACAGTTGACACCTGTCTCTCAAGCCGGTGCCCGTGCCCCCATCCCACCTATCCGCCCTCTACTGTGCCAGCCTCTTAACTATTTTTTCTCTCTCCCGGATCTCCCGACTCCCGACGCGACATCGCACACCCCACCGGCGCCGCGACGTGAACGGGGCGAAAATACCCGAATCGTGAGCAACAAGAATCTTAATTTGCACCTTTTCCCGCCGATACGCCGTTACATCCCCTCTACGATAGATTTGGATAGACTCACCCTTGCTTTCGCATCTCTCTCTCGAGATACACGTATCTACACGTATACACGCGCGCACGCACACACCACACACACAACTTGACATCCAACGAAATTATTTATAAAGGAAAGGGTAACGTGTACGCGTGAATCTCATAGAGAGCCGAGGCGAGAATAATTTTGTATTAAATGTATGTTTTATTTCAGTTTTCTCCTCCAATATTTATGTAAGTAACAATGAAAATTACTTATATACTACTTATCCTAACTACGATAATGGTATATATATCTGTATAATATTATGATAATAAAATAATAATATTTCTTGTACAGTTACCCATTGCCTTTAATTGTGATACTTACAATAAGAAGTTTTTTTCATGTATACATACACCTTTATAAAAAAGCTTTTTCAGGTGAATCACGATTCATCGATTTGGTTAACATTCGAGGATTTTAGTTTTCTATACTTTGTTATCTTCATTTTCATATTCTTTAAGAGTTCGATCGAAACTGTTGCCGAAACTGAATCGAAACACTCGACTATGATGTCAATTTTCACCGAAACCGAAACCAAAATTAAAAAATAGAAATCCTATAAAGGCCTATATACATGTATAGATACGTCTATATATCATATAGTTTTTCTTCAGGTATCATAATTTATATTGACAATAATTAAATTTCGACCGAAATCGGAAACCGAAATTTCAGTTGTGTGTCAACTTTTAACTTATCGAAGAATACACAAGTACTTCTTCTTCATAAACATCATAATTTAATTATTGAAACGATAATTAACATACATATATTAAAATTAATATTTATCAAGAGTTATGTGGTTTCAGTCGAAACTGACACGTTAATGGAGCGTTCGTTTTCAGTTTCGATAAAAGTTTCGGTCGGACTCTATATATTCTTTTATATACCTATTATCGTATCATTTACGTGCCCAATTGAGAGGAATTCACGCAAGTACTTCGCATTTGTCCGTAACGATCCTACGACGTGCAAGTTTGCTTCTTTTTGCGCGAACATCGATATTAAATCAAGATGAATCCATCCTTCGCGGATTGCGAAGAATTATTATCGATTGTAGAAATCGATTGTTGATTTCAGAGTAGCGTGCGTCGTTACGCGTAATTCAATAATTTTTTTCGTAATTATTATCCCCTTCCCTACCATTTCTGAAAAAGTACTAAACGTTATGGGTTCTTTATATGTAATTCTACCACCAACTCGTTATTCGTACGGCACGAGTTCGATCCTCCCCAACACTTTGCGTCTTTGCATCTTTATGAAGGCAACATATGCAATGATCTAAATTATAGAAAAATGTAAGCATGCTCTTCCGTTGATATATTCCTACAAAATACAAATTGGACTTACGATTTATCTCGGCAGATTCCCTTGTAATGTCACGATTGTATTGCATAAGAGAAATAAATAGGTTCACCTCGCGCATACGGGCACGTACCAATATTACATTTCCTCTCACATTCATGAAAAGTCGCATCGTGTATTTACAAACTCTGTTCCATGTCGTATTTCTCTCGCGTTAATTCTTTCATTACGTATTTTTTATCATCGTCGTAAAAGCGAATTATCGTTCAAATATAATCGAATTATTATTATTATTATTATTATTATTATTATTATTATTAGCCCAAAACTCGATCGCCATGTTACCTTGGGCGAATCCAGTTCGCGCTTTCAAAAATATATATTTTTGTTTTTGTGTGTGTGTGTGTGTATATCTATGTATATATATATATTTATATATTTATATATATAAACTTCATATTTATTTCTAACTTGCGTCATGGAACTGGATTAGCGACAAAAACAATCTTATTTGAGGCGAGCGGCGACTGTCGCTTCTTTCCACGTACGCTACAACGTGTACGTAAAAGAGAAATTCGTGTATACGCATTTTGTCACTTCAGCTCTCGACACGCTTTACAAGATAATCATTATATAAACACGTACGCGAGCTTGTGCCGTGATTAAAGGTGGTTCAAACCGATGGCGCGATCATTTCAATTCTAACAAACTGGCTTTGTGTCGATGGACAAGGTACATCTTAAAGAAATGGAGGTGTTTCAAATGCCTTTGAAAGAGACTACAATGAAGTAATCGATAATCAACTAGCCAACGAAACTTTCGTCTGATAACATGAATTTTCCTATCGAATTTGCAAAACTCAATCAGCGAGTACACTCTGTCGTGTACGACATCTAGCGTGCTGATGATTGAAACGAAAGTACCGCCCAAGTTGATTTGGGGCGGTATGCTGTTGCTAATGCTGTTGCTGTTGCTGTTGCTGCTGCTGCTGTTGCGGCTGCTGCTGCGACTGTTGCGACTGTTGCTGCTGCTGTTGCTGCGACTGCTGCTGCTGTTGCTGCTGCTGCTGCTGCTGCAATGATGTAGCATCGTCATAGCTCCAGTTTCAGCCGCTGTAGGCAAAACTACGGTGGACTGTTCATTGACAGATATCTGGTGAATCTGCGCTTGGGATCCTTGTCCTACTTGTATCTGAATTTGCTGCAATTCGGGCACCGACGACTGTTGTTGTATTTGTTCCACTTGTTGGTCCGCCTGTTGTTGATTCTGCGTCGTATCATTCGTCGTATTCAATGGATCTTCCTTGGCACGCTTAGTAAGGTGAGATCTCGCGTGCTTTCTAAGGTGGTCTTTCCGATAGAATGCTTTGCCGCATTCGGTGCAAACTTCGGTCTTTTGCCCAGAATGTATAACAAAATGAAGATTCAAGTGCTCTTTTCGTTTAAAGCCCTTCATGCAAACGGAACAAATGAAAGGCCTATCGGGATTATGGCCTAATTTGTGCCGCTCCAAATGTTCCTTTCGTTTAAGACCAGCGCCGCAAATGTCGCATATAAATCTCCTCTCTATTTTATGTCCAATCAAATGCTGCTCCAAACTTTCCTTCTCTGGATACGCCATATTACATTGAGGGCAGCAAAATAGGGTGGTGCCATCGAGAGCGGTGACTATGCTCACTTGTCCTGGTTTTGGTTTCTTCGGTTTCGGTGGTTTCTTTTTGTATTTTTTTTTCCGCTTCGGTTTCGCTCCTGGCTCCTGTTCTTCGACAACGTCAGGAATGATGGCCGTTTCACTTCCGGCGACTGTAATCTGCACAGCTTGCTCTCCCGAAGCTGTACTTCCGGAAGCATCGAGACCATCCGGTCCGAGCGGACTGGATTCAATGGTAGCTTCCCTTTTAATAGTTTCCGCCGAAAACTTGAGAAAATGTTGCAAACTAAGAGGCAAAGTACTCGTTGGCAGTCTAGAGAGATAATCTGCGACCGTGGATCCTGGAGTAGCGAGACTCTGCCAACTGGCAGGCATAGAAGTAATGAATTCTTCCCCACTCTGATTACCTTGACTCTTGACACTGCCTCGTTTAATAAGAGCCACGGGTGTCGTACCCTCCTTAACGTCCTCCTTGGACTCCTCTATGCTCTCTCGTAAAATCAAGTCTTGAGGAATCTGAGCAACTACAGTCAGACCTTCGGGCGCTCCCGGAAGTTGTACCGTCTGTTGAATAGTCTGTTGAGACGTAGTGGTCACGGCGGTAGACGTACTTTGTGTCGTTTGATCAGACCTGCAATCGAGTATCGGACAATCGGATTAAATCTTTTCTTCTTTTTCTTTTTTTAAATTTGTCTTAAAAAATTGTCCTTTTGCAATTTGTGCAAAATGTAATACGACATCGTAATACGCGAGTTACAGAATGTACTTACGAATACACTTACGTTTGCGTAGTCGCTACGGTGTTTTGCGGTTGTACTTGAATTTGAACACCATCCGCGCCTTGCTGACTGTAGGCAACAGTGAGAACGGTAGCTGCTCCCTGTGGAAACTGACTGAGGGATATCGGTGCCAAATGATACTTTGGCTGATCGCCGCTATTTCCGCTTTGAGACACGCTAGGGTTGACCACTTGTATTTGGACAGTCTGCTGTTGCTGCGTACCATCTTTTCCCGGAACAGTGATAGGCAAAGTAATAATTTGTTGTTGTTGACTATTACCGCTCTGAGCCACAGCAAAGCCATTCGGATCGACCGGTCTCAAATAATGAACTCCACCTTCACCACCGGACAAAACTCCGACCACCTGTCCTCCGGTGGTAAGATTCTGCGCGAATTTCGCTGTGGCGAATTGATGAACGGTGCCGGTCGGCAACGAGCCAGTAAATCCAGGGAAAGGCGTGAAATTCATTGTTCGAATTTTCGACGATCACACCTGTAACAGAAAAAGACGCATTCTCGTTATTTCAGCAATCGATTAGAAAGTTTGTTTTACCTCTAAAATTCAACATTGACACGTTTTCAAGAAAAGGTATAACCCGTTATTGCTACTCTCTCCGAGAGATTACGAGGTGGTTGACTATTTGGAAGACCAATTGGATTGACTAATTGGAAGACACTATTATAATACTATAGGACAGCTCGGAAATTAATAAATTTTTGTTTTTGATACATGTGTATATATATTTACGTTTGATATATGTTGGATGCGCGCGATTACAAATATGTAAAAACATCAATTGTAGACAGGCAGAGACGTACGATGCAGCCTACAATAGGTAAATGAGAAATCACATATGTATGTGCTAAAAAAGTCGGTAAGAATTTATCCAAACGTGTGTAACAGGTTTTTATTCATTTCTCATTTATTTCCATCGAATTTATGGTATATACGAATACACATATCGGAAAGATTTATTTAAATCAATTATTTGTAGAATCTAACAATGGAACGTATCCACACAAAACTTGAATCTATCAACACAAGGATGCTCATGCTTTTAGAATATTCCATTTGACAGTAACAAAAGTGTAACATTTGAGTTGCCACACACACGTACGCACGCACGCACGCACGCACGCACGCACGCACACGTTCATTGTTGTTTCAATTGATAAAATGGAGAATAAAATTGAGAGATGGAAAATTGAGAGAGTGTCGCGCGTTAGCGAACGATAGTAAGATCGTCTCTGTCCCGATCCCTAAACTCGACCCACGTATCTGTCGCTTTTGCGACAAAATCAAAATTCGACATTCGAGCAAGTGGCAGCGACTCGGGCAGCGAAGTGAATAACGTGCACAGCATAACGTGCTTCCGTGATTCGGAGCCTCAGTGATATCCTGATATCGCGTTCGGCGTGCACGAGGGTGGGGTGAGGGCTCCCCCACTTCACCCCCTCCCCCTACCTAAAAGGGATCCGGGAGCAGGGAGGATAGTCGTCAAAGTGGCCCAGGATCCCACCCCACTCCACTTCACTCCACTCCAGTCACCAGTGCGGCGACGGTGCCGGGTGCCCCTACGGGTGCAACGCAAGGGGTAGGAGCGCGTTGAGGGTAGGGGGGGAGGTATCATAGGTGGGAACCTACCGCGAAATAGAGCTCGAGACTCGGTTCCTTTCCCTCTCCCCCCCCCTCTCTCTCTCTCTCTCTCTCTCTCTCTCTCTCGCGCGCGCGTTACCTCAACGTAGCGTACACCGCGAGAATGGAACGAGAAAGAAGGCGAATTGACAAGGGTAGGGGAACGTCAAGAAAGAAGGGAGTCGAACGAACCTCGGCACACCGACATTCCCCGGGGAAGGGGAACGCGAAAACGTCAGGGGGCGAAGGTACCCGTAGCGGCCGTAGCGGCCAGACACGGCGCGCGCCAGACGAATTGGGGCAATGATGACAATGATAACGATAACTGAAGCAGCTCCCCACCCTTAGCTAGGATCCGTTGACGGGAAGAGAGAAAGAGGTTAAGATATTCGCGGATGTGGGTGTACCCGTCGTGCGCGCGCGGACGTCTCAAGGGCCAAGGGTGTTACTCCGAAGGGGAGAGAGAGAGAAAGAGAGAGAGGGGGGGGGAGAGAAGGAGGGAGCGAGAGAGAGAGAATTACGAATTTCGAGCTCTCGGATGACATGAGGCGCTACGCTTCACTCGTTGACACGCAACGTGATTTTCGTTGTACGCGGAATGGCGTACGCGACTGATCGGACGGCTCCGTTCTCGCTCGTACCGACTACCGACGCCCGACGCTAGTCTAGATCTAGATCTAGATTCTAGATTCGGCTAGACGCTCTCGTAAGACGCGCATGTCGTCATGGCGCAACGATTCTCCTAAGGTTAGTCGAGGCTAAGTTTATCCTTGTCTCTCACACGCTCTCGCTCTCTCTCTCTCTCTCTCTCTCTACCCTTCTTCGCCCGTCGCCTTTCCTTACATACTGAAATGCCTCGGATGTATCTACGAGTCCCTTCGTTTCGATCAAGCGCTCCGCGAAAGCAAATACCGTGCATACACGTAATGCAGATTTTTCGCAAGGCAAGGTCCGTCTAGGTAGACAAGCTAGGGGCGTCTCGCATTACTGTTAACTGCGTGCTAGTTGCGGGACGCTGTACGCCAAACGGATCGGCGATTGTCGCGCAACGACGCGACGCGACGCGATGCGATGCGACGTCCCGCATCGTTTCCTTTCCGCTTTCCTCCTCGAGACTCTCCACCGGAGCACCGATTCCACCAGGCTCGCGACGCGACGCGAGCGTTCTCGGTTTTGAGAGCGGGCGTGACTATTGGGAGGAAAAAGCCAAGAAAAACGCATCGTACGTTGCGAAAGCGTCATCTTCCGTCCCGTTCGACTCGGCAGTCGACCGACGGCGTCGGTGAATTGAATTGTGCGTGGCGTGGCTTGTCTACGCCGGTACGCCCGCCATGTTGGAAAAAATGATCCACGTAAGAGCGCGTGAGAGAATTATAACGCGGGCTTTTTTTACATTTCCCTCTCTTTGCTTCTCTCCCGCTCTATGAACATCGAGCGAAATCCCTTCTTCTAATGCGAGGCGGCGACGAGCCGACGAGAGTAATCTCCGTGGTCTCCTCTCCCTACTCGTTCCACGTGCCGTATCGTACCGTGCCGTGCCGTACCGTGCTGGGCCGAGCCGGCCGTGGACCCGGGGCCAAGGACGGAAATAGGAAAGAGATCGCGACGAAACGGCACGCGGCAAAAGATGCATCAGCTGACGGAGAGCAGGGCAGAGGCGAAACGACGGCGAGGTACACGGGCAGGGCTGTTGTTTACACCCCCACCTCGATGGGTTAGAGGCAGCGAGATGCCACGGAGGGGCCTCCGAGACCTCGACGAACACCCACCACCACGCAATTTCCAACCCCACCAGCCTCTCAACCACTGTCCGCACCTCCAACCACCCCACCAAAGCCAGCTCGAGCCAAGCCGTGAGCCACGACGAGGGCCCCGCGACGATTTTAGTGTCTTGGGGTGGGTGCTCTCTGTGACCACCGTTTCGCGGTTTCTCGTCGCATGGTCTCATCGTCTAGAGTCGAGCGTGACACGGCACCTACGGGGCGGTACCGTATCGTCCGCCTCATATCGGGAGTACGATCGAGCGTCAGAGATATAAAGCTACATATATATTTTTTTATACGCATACCGTATATATATATATGTGCGCGTGTGTGGTGTATATATATATAGAGAGAGACAGAGAGATAGAGAGAGAGAGAGGGAGAGAGAGGAGAGAGAGGCAGAGGAGACACATATGGTCATTACAAAGGCAAAAAAAATTACACTTAAAACAAGACGTCTAAAGCACGAGGAAGGTTGCAAGCGTTCAAGATGTGAAAACTAATCGACTTTGTTCCACTTACTCGTAAATCGTAAGTACAGGCAGGTAGATGAGCGGGTGGACGACCAGCGACTCTCCGTGCACACTCGCCTCAATGTACCGCTGTTACTGTCGCTGCCTTCGGTCGTCTTCGTACGTCCGCTTAGTACGGGAATTGTCCGTCTGGCTGGTTCGCGTGCGTCGTCGTTCCCAATCCTCAGCGCAGCGGTAACAACTTTCTCATTTCAACGTGAACCCGCCGACCGACGTATCGCCGCGGCTGTCGCTGCGATGCACACGTCATACATATGCGTAGAGACGTCGGGATGGACGCGCGCACGTCTCTAACGGAAGTTCGAGGAGAGCTCGAGAGTGACTCCGCGATAAATTCGCACTCGCACACTCTACTGCTCACGCACACTCGCTCGCTCGCTCGCTCTCTCTCTCTAACGCACAACGAGCAGCTCTCGGCGCTCTCGCTGAACGGAGACGCGCACACGCTTCGTTTCCGGGTTTACGACGACCAACCGCGATCGAATATGGCTCAGCCCTCCTCGGTCGGTAGGTACGTGAGCGTGGATGTCGCTCGAGCCTGCGCCAACGGGAAATGGCAATAGAATTCGAACTAACGGTACATGCAGCCGCCTGACGCCACTAGGATGGTGGCCACGCCATCGATAATAAACGACTCGGAGCTCGGAGCGTGTTACGACCGTTACGACTATTACGAGTTACCGCCGAAGCCAAACGCCCAGCGGCCCAGCCACTCGTCCGGAAACGGAAAGTTGGACGGAATCGTGCGGTCGCGCACAGCTGCCACACCGTCGCACGGTCTCTACACGCCACTACACGCGCGACGCTTCGATCGGCTCGATGGACGACAATGACGGCGCGCGCTTCGAGTAACGCACTCGTCGCTGCTCCACGTCCAACTTTCCGCTGGATCCGGCTGGAGGTGCTTCCGATCGAGAGGATACGCGCGTTCTCTGCGCTGCTCCGTTAATATTTCAACCGTTAAAATATTATGGTGGCGGTTACGCCGCGTAGAGCAGGGTACGAGTGATAGCGAGGCAATTGGAACGTGGCGTATTGGTGCTTGCGCGTACTTGCCGATCGAGCGTTCCCGCAAGCTGACGTTCCTTGTCGCATTCGCAAACAACGCTCATTCTAACGCGCCGGATATCTCGTACGATCTGATACGATCTAAACACATTCGTTCGTCACGTAGATCCCTCTTTTCCTCACTCTGTCGCGCCACGTTTACGCGACCACGAGACGGAGCGATTCGACTCACCCACACCTAGCTGCACCCAGCTGTACCCAGCTGCACCCAATGGATACCAGAGGTGTAGAGCGTGTAGAGGTCAAGTCAAGTGGAGATGGGAGATCCATCCAACATCGACCGTCCTGCCATCTCTCTCGAGCCTCGAACGCGCGCATTTTTACGAAACGTTAATTTCTCGAAACACCGAGGCTGGTACATATTCACAATTGATACTTTTACATATCGAATGCAGGCTCAACGTGTCGCGAGCCAATCAGAGAGCCGTATTAGCATCCTGAGACGTTACTTAAAACGGTCTCGAAATAATTAACAACCGACTATGAATACCGGCCCGAAATTCAACAGTTGGTTCTGCTTGTAAGCCCGGATCTACGATAGGTGCATCGAGTCTCAATTTAAATCTTAAGAAATTGACGAATCATAATCGATCGTTCTCCTCGCGTTCGATTGTGATCAATCATTTCCTTACCGTTTCATGCTTACTCTACCTGTCGTAGCTAGCGCTCGCACCAACCCTTTCTTTTCAGATTCACCTGCCGATTACTTCTATTCGTGTTTTTGCAATCCCAATTTTTCATACACATGTTCCGAGTTGCCTTGCATCAAATTCCACATCGATACGTCACATCGCGTCACGTATGCCAATGGAAATATGCGTCCATAAGAATGTAATAAGCCTAGGACGATTTGTATGTGAGAAATAATTACAACATAGTTCAAATAAAGAAATATTACAACTCGCATGGTTTCACGTTCATATACTCTCACTTACACACAATTTTATACTCTAATAAAGAAAGCTTAATGTTCCAACGATTATACATTATTGAATCTTATATCTATAGATGCTGACTCTGACAAAAGTTTTATATACCGATTTTATTGCTGTGCCGATTTTAAGCTACGCTTCATCGTTATCCAAGTAATATCGATTGGAAAATCAAAAATTATCAAACGTATCACGTAGAAAAACGACGGGAGAAAAACAGTGAGACTCCCAGTAAATGAGAATGTATTAAAATGGATTGAAATTTTTTCTATCCGAATGCGTATTTTAAACAGCGAATACCTTTTTTTCGATTTTTAATTGGTTTCAATTGGATTCAATTGGATGAAATTGAATTGAAAAATTGCATTTCCTATTCAAAATTTTTAATTAAACAATATTCACAATGCACACGATGAAAAAGCTGATATTACTTTTAGATTGAAAGGCATAGAGATATGCTCCATGCGATTCTTATAAATGAATAAAAATGCATTCAGGATTGAAAAGCATTCATTTTAACGTTCCTGAATCTATATCTCTGAAAATCTGAATCCATTTCAACCCATTTCGATCCATTCTCGTTTACTGGGCTTGACTAAATCTCAAGATCCTTCGCAAGTGAAACGTGCGTTCGTCAATAGAGATCTGGTCTCCTCTGCATACGTTCCATGTATAAAGAAAAGAGCAATTTATTGCTCTCGTAATAAAAAGGATTTTCCGTCGCATCCAAATCTGGTCTGTAATCACTGGTAAAACTGCTTTGGCTGGAACCACAACTGCCTCTGGGCGATGAATTTTGAGATATCTCTGAGCAGCTTGGAGACGCCATGAAATTTCCACTCTCCCAATCAGTTTCCATATTCTCCACCGTGTTCTCTCGTAGGCCCGATAAACCGTTGATATGAAGATTGTTAATTCGTTTGCTCAATGGCATAAAGTCGCTAGATTCTTCTTCTATGTTGCGACATCTTTTCCTAAACGATTCAAATAGAAAATAATTATGATAGACGGAATGATAACAACGCTGCTGTAGATTAAAAAATTATGTTTTATAATTCCTTTTACACATTTGTCTTTTCAAATACATTTTTATACCGTACCTACATTTTTACACACGCGCGTATGTATTAAGTATCGTAATTTTTTTTACAAATTATGACAATTAATATATACTTTTTATCTTGCAAATGTTTGAAAGACAAACCTGTTTGTTCGTGTCATGGTTATCGTTGATCGACTTCCACGAAGATTTCAATAGAGATATTCTCTCACTTGATACATGCTGCTGCTTCTTGTTTCGATTATATTTCCAAATGTTTACTAAAGCAAAATATAAAAACTGTAAAATACAGTCACTTCAATGGTCGACCCTTAAATCTGACGAGATCTGACAAATAGCTGACAACCGTGATTCGAGATAAATCACAGATAAAAAACTAACCTCCGTTTGAAAACTTCCTATTCCCTAATCGTCAAAAACTGTCAACATCGTAAAGACAGCTGAATGTATATGAAACAACGAAAAAAGAGCGTAGAGTTGTTACTTCTGTTCTTCATACGGTATCATTTAAGGTGCATTCACATGCAAGCGTCAAGCAGCGGAAGCAGCAGCAGCAACCAGAGCGTTTAAAAACGCGAGATCTTAATTTTGATTGCGATTGATCGATTTGTTTATGACCTTACGATTCCGACTAAAATTTTTGTAGATTTTTTTTACATCGCTGCCCGTATCTCGCCCAGCTGATCGGTTGCTGCTTCCGCTGCTTGACGCTTGCAATAATAGCCCATCTATAATACATGTACTAAACTTGGTTTAAGAAGTAACAGTAAGAAATTGACCAATCACTCGAGACTCGAGATGTTGTTAATTAAGCTAGTGCATGAACCAATCAGAGAGCCGTTTCAGTATCTTAAGCCATTGCTTGAGATTAAAGGTTTATTCGTGTCGCATGCTCCTACCATAGTTGTTACTCACTCGAACGTGCTTGATAGAGCGAATAGGAGCGATGGTAGGAGCATGTTGGAGCATATTGGAGCTTGCGACGCTAACAAACCTTAAGACCGGACTATGGATTCCGGCCAAGGAAATCGACCAATCACAGTCGATTGTGAGAAGAATAATCGACTGCGATTGGTCAATTTCTTTCTCTTACTTCTTACTCCGTGTTTATTGTAGACGACGCAAAGAGTGTAGAGTAGGTGTAGATGTAGGCGTAAGCGAAATAAATGAATTTTATTTCTTACTCTCAGGGGCTGCGAAGAATAAAAGAAACAGGGAACAGAGAACAAGAATTTCAACCTATCAGAAATCATGTATTGTGGAATGTATAGCTTCTGATAGATTGAAATACTTATTCTCTGTTCTCTGTTGCCTGTTCCTTTAATTCTGCGCAGTCCCTTACTTCTTAAACCAAGCTTACTACGTATTGTAGACGGGCCTTGAATAAAACCATCGATCATGATTGGTTAATTTCTTACAGCACGACATACGTCAACGTCTCCCGACTGATTGTAGACTAATGCCGGTTCTACAATAGAGTCGCGAGTCGTGAGCCGTAAGAAATTAACCAATCGTAGTCGATTATTCTTCTCACACTTAACTGTGATTGGTCAATTTCTTACGGCTCACGACTCGCGACTC
>NW_017256572.1:435486-445140 GCF_001594055.1 Mycetomoellerius zeteki
GATACGGGCTTAAGGCCATCTCACACACACACACACACACACACACACACGCGCGCGCGCGCGCGCGCATAAAACTTTTAGTCGTAATCGTAAAGCTGGTTCTACATTGATCGCATCACAGCGTCGCAAGCGTTGTGGTCGATTCAACGTCAAGCTAGCTCAACTTTGATTGGACTGCAACGTTTGCGAGGCGATCAATGTAGAATAGGCTTTAGGTATTTGGACCGTCTGATTTACGCCAGTTCCACTTAGCTGGCCGCTAGGCGCATTGGGAAGAGAAGCTTTGCTTGTTATTAGTAGTCTTTGATAGTCTTCGTTTTCAGCTCCAGAGCAAGCAATGTGTACTCACATTTCGCATATTATACATTGAATCCCTGTTCTTTTTAACTGAACTTTTGCACTTTTGCACAGTTCATCTTTTTCCCTTTTCTCTTCAGGAGGGAGAAGAAGAAGAAGAAGAAAGATGAACTGGTGCAAAAGTTCAGTCAAAAAGAACAGGCCTCATATGTCTCCCTTTTTAGTATTGTTCGTTTTGTCTCTCATCAGAAGCTGCTCGGGGTCGTTCCGAACGAACCCAGCTTACCCAGCATACTTGATAGCGTTCTTTTAGGTGGGACTGATGGGAGTCACGTAGAAGGCAATCGGGGATCTTCGTCGAGGTGAACACTTGGTTCTGTTTTATTATCTATCGTCGTCAGAGCAGTCGAAAGCCATTCAGGTCCATTCAGGGTAATGCTCCCTCGCGAAACGACGTTTCGCGGCTGGTCAAGGCGGATCTATTCGGGTTACAACCAACAAATAACGGACGAAAATGCAAGTGAAAGAAAAAAAAAAATAGGTCGATAGATCGACTCGATGTATGTGGTTTCGTCGTATTATTTAGTTGTCGATCTAATTTGGCATAATCTAAAATATATTTAACTAGAATAAATATCACTGTTTCCTTTTTAATCTTGTAAAATGTGTAAAATGTGCACAGTAATCCCTCTATGTACATTTATATTTCACTCAATATGTTACGAGTGTAACGAAAAAGTAGAACAAGACGGAAAATGTCAACAGCATGCACAGGTTATGTTCGTTCAGATCAGATTATACTGTCGTTCTTTTTACAGCGGTCCGAGTGGTCCCAAGTTCACTTCAGAGTCGTTCAGAGCACAATAAATAGTTAACTCTCTGTTCTACGATCCACTTCCGGAAATCCTCTATCTTAACCTAAAAATACCCAGGTCTGATCGAGGCTGCTCCAAGATAGATCCAGAACAGACAAAACAAACGCTACTATCGTCATTCGAAAATGATCCATAACGGAAAATACAGGTTGCACTGACTTCAGAACAGCTTAACCAGGTGGAAGTTCTAATTCAGATTTGATACAAAAGGAGTTAGATTCTTTATTAATGTCACTGACATCCTCAAGTTTTCTCTTTCTTTCACATTTCTGCACATTTCTTTTGGATGGTGCAGAATTCTTTGTAGACTTTTTCGTCTCTGAATCGTTTAAGGATTGTCGTAACGTTTTCCGATATGAAGACTCCGTAATGATTGCTGCCTGTGAAGGTTTGCGGCCTCGAGTAGATTTTCTTGATTTAATTTGTGGAATTGGCCATATTTCCTTAGGCGATACGGGAATCGTTATTTGTTCCGCCTTACAATCTTTAGAGCAACTTGGTTGTGCAAAATTTTCTTCTATTTGCTGATCATGACGCTTCGTAGTAACAATTATCCGTCTTGTAGACGACATAGGATATTCTTCTACTGGAGTGGACGCGATGAAATCACTATCCGAAAAAATATGCGGATTAAATGGATAAATTCCAGTAACTTTAAAACCATTAGCAGCGATTAGACCTGTTTGACATTGAAGATAAGCTCTTCCCAAAAGTTCAGCTACATCATACGGTCCCACTGGTCGTTGATTCTCACGTTGCCAAATACGAATATGTTCACTATAATATTGTTTGAATGGTCCCATAAATGTGCGATCTAAAGGCTGCATTTTATGTGTAGTATGAAGCGGTATGCTCAAAATAGTAACATAATTTTTCCGTGCAATATCAATCACGTCCAAGTTCCTTGTATGGGAATAATGGCCATCCAAAATTAAAAGAGCAGGAGACTCCTTCGTAGGATTTGTCTTTTTGATAAAATGTTGGAACCACTCTGTAAATAAATGGGTTTGAACCCATCCAGATGGATGGCATGTACCAACAGATCCAATAGGTGCACCTTTCATTAGAATATTTGACATATTTTTACAGGGAAATATTAGCATTGGTGGGATAAATATTCCTCCTGCGCTCATGCAACAAATAACTGTAATGAGAGAGCCTCTTTCTGCAGCAGTGAGCAAACCAACCTATATTCATCGGACAAATAACTGTTATAAGGTTATCTTGTGAGGCAAAAATAAAAGAACTTGCAACAATAACATACCTGTTTTTTTCCTTTTAGACCTACTATGTGTGGAATTTTATTCTGTACTACAGAGAATCCGGTTTCATCCACATTAAATATACGATCAGGATTATAGTTGTGTTTCTCGTATAAGTTTTCCAAAATGTTATAAAATGCGGACACAGATTCTTTGTTAAAACCTACCACTCTGGAATATGATGTACCACTTGGTTTATGAATAGTTAATGTTGGATGTCTTCTTATAAAATGGTCAAACCAAGCTCTACCAGCTTCCTCATTACGTCCAAAAGGATGCTTCAACTTATTTCTTACGGCTAATTGGTAAGCCATTTTTCTCACATCATTTCTTGTCAAACCATAAAATCGGTTTTCCATTTCCAGTAGGTAATCAACTAATTGTGCTTCCATCTCTGTAGGTATCACTGGCTTTCGTCCTAACCTCATATTTACACAATCTTCTGGTGGCAAATCACTCGCAGCCAATCTCCGAAGAGTGGTTCTGGGAACTTTGAACATCTTTGCTGCTCTTGTGTAGCCTAATTTTTTAGTTCTTACACAAATAATGGCTTCTTCCATGCGTTTTGGATTCCACATCTTTCTTTCCTTTTCCTCAAAAATACGCTGTCTCGACATACGTCCGTCGTACAAAATAATAATATAATTGGCATATTCCATTAGAACTAAAAATATAGACCCGTTTGGTATAGCTCTAATGGAATGTGCCAATCAAATGCGAGAGCTCACTGAGTGCTCAATGGGTGCGTTCAGAAGCAACGACCGCTCACTGAGCGCTCACGCAGTAAAAAAGGGATTAATCTCCGAGATTAATATGTTTATTTATTATACATAATTCGTAACGTAGAATAACTTGTCTATTCTAGATAATCTTTTATTTATCTCATATTTCTTACTTATTTATTACTGTTTATTATTTCTCTAATGCCGTGTTTAAATTACAAAAGCGATTGAATTTACTAGAATATTTATAACTTCATTGATTAACATCTAGTGAATTTGATCATTTTTGTAATTTTCACAACTTGGTCACAAAAACCGTAATAAGCTCCCAGGATGCATCCAATGAGCGGTCGTGCTTCTGGATGCACCCAGTCAACGGTCGTACTTCTGGATGCACCCATACTATCTGACAACAGAAAAAGTGGGGAGTTTGCAGTCTAGTCTTATGGCCATGGAACACACATTCCGTAAAGTCGGAATCAGACTACGCTTTGAAGATTGAGATTGAAAAATTCAAATTTTTCACCGATCGAAACGAAAGGAGCTTCTAAAATTTCTTTGTCCTTATTGGTCAATCTTCAACCTCAATCTTCAATGTGTAGTCTGATTCCGGCCTGACAGTAACCATAAGACGTAGAATCAGCCAATTAGAATTAAGAGTTCAAAAGAATTCTCTACTGTGATTGGTGGCTGATTCTTACGGTACGTCTTATGGATACCGTCACGGAAGGTGTGGCCTCAAGACGTGAACTTAAGCCGATGAGCCAATCAGGCTACTGCTTTAGATCTACGTAATCTAATGGAAATAGAAATAGCAGTAAACTTATCCATAAGGCGAGTTTCAGCCGGTTGAAACTCGCCTTATTGCGAGGTTATGGATAAGTTTACTGTTATTTCCATTTCCGTTAGATTACGTGGACCTAAAGCAATATCCTGATTGGCTCATCAGCTTCTTCTCATCAATTTCTTCTCTCATGAAAGATACCATTATGTTGTATGGTTTTTGAGCCATGCAAATGCGCATGCGCCGCTATATCTGATTCAGAAACTAGATATAATTATGGTATCTTTTATGAGAAATCCATTTGTTGTCGTTTTAAAAGATATCACAAAGGTAACTTTATTTTGATACTTTTCATCATTCACTCGCGAGCAGTACGCGGGATCGCCACCAGACGAACGTGATGGAGTTTGAGTTCTCGTGTTTGAAAACCATATTGGATAGAATAAAAGGTGCAACATTGTGAGAAATATATAACTTGTGTTCTAATGAACACTTATGAAATATTTTTTGAAAGCAAGTCCTCAAAGGGGACTATAATGAAAGATAATGGCTCTTGCACGCAGGACACGGCAAGCATTGCAGACATAATGGGACATATATATATATATATATATTGACAGTCACTCACATAAATGGGATGTATATTGACAGTCGTACAATTTCGTTTAGTTTTGTGTAAAAATTAATTCAGATATCTAATGTTATTAAATGTTACATGTGCTAAAATATAAAAAGTAAAAGAGTCTAAAGACAACTAAAAGATGTTTACAGAAGTCATCTTTTAATCGTCTTTCAGATGACTTCTTATTTTATACATCATAAATACGAACTCTACATGTTAATATACTTTGGATATCATAAAGGCACGCAATTTGAGAAATCTTTTAGGTATCATTTCTGTGATATCTTTCTATTCTCAAAAAATGGCGCATTAGATAGCATTCAGATATCTTTATGTGATCTTTTATTTGAAAATAAATTAATATTGACTCCTGAGACTCTTTTCGAGACTTTTTATTTGCGATTCATTCTCAGAATATACAGAGAGAGAAAGAGAGAGGGGAGAGAGAGAGAGAGAGAGAGAGAGAGAGAGAGAGAGAGAGGTCGGAGCAAAGATAGGAACGCTTGCGTTCACGCGACGCGCTACACGACCAACCTTGTGAAACGTGCGTGTATATACGTGGCCTTGATTTCTGAAGCCGTGAAAACATCTTGCCGTCTCCTCGGGTTAATTAAACCAAGCCACCAAGTCACTGACTTTATTGGCACGGCCAATTTCTCCTCGACAATGTGGCAAACGAAATAAGTTTCTTATTACACTTATTGTTTCTCGTCACGTTAACGCGAAAAGAGAAGATTTAGGTAACAAAAGTCATGCGAAATGTGGAAAACATGATTATTCTACAATTATTATTGATTTAAAAAAAAAACCAAAGCTTGCAAAAATATCGATTACGATATCCGTTAAACGAAATATGCAGATTTTCTGGTGAGATCTTACGATTTCGAGATTTACGATACACTGCACAACTGATTACACCGACGCGATTGTACTTGGACTTTATTACAAAATTGTAATTATAACTTTGAACATCCTTACTGCGAAAAAAACAAGCGGATTTCTTTGAAAGCTCGAGGATTTCTTTGAGAGTTTTGACAGTGTATTATTGGGTTAGATCGAATCATTGGAAGAATTTTACAACAGTTGCAAAGCTGCTTTTTCTGCTGAACGCAGCCATTTATTCATTTAAACGTTACAAGTCAAAATGATACTCACTGAAAAAAATTTCTGATTGAAAATGGACGAGTCAGAACTTTCTGGTTAAATTTATTAGAATTCTAGTTAAGATAACCGGAATTCTGGTTGATACAGTATTTCTAGTAAAATCTATTAGAATTCTTATTTTTACCAGAATAATTATATCAATCGGAATTCTGGTTATCTCAACTAGAATTCTAATAAATTTAGCCAGAAAATTCTGATTCGTCCATTTTCCACCAGAATTATTATTTAATCCAACCAGACCATTTTTCTCAGTACTTTGTACATCATTTTCGATGCGTATTATTAACGACAACGTTATAGAATATTGTTCTTATACGACGGGGAATCCGTATATGGGGTTTATCGCGTTCGGTGCACCTCCCTTTTGGGCGTGGTACTCACTGCAGACGTTTCTCATCGATTTCTCCACGGTTGCCAAACACCATAAAGCTTGGACAAGACATCCTTTGAATCTTATTTTGTAAATTTAGGAAAATTTACCGTAATGTGTAGTGTTTTTGTCATGACGACCTGCACGATTATTTTTTTTAATCAAACAACAATAATCGCGCGATACCGACACTGGTATACTCATGTGCCGGCTTACATCATCGTTTTGCATTCCTCTCGGAATGTCTGTATATATGTACACATAACGGGGAGACAGGCATCACACACGGCACAGGAGCAGGTTTTCTTCTGGGTCGATCCCCCTGAAGGCTCGATGGCCTTCGTCATCGTCACACGGAAAGGATGGTTTTGCTGAAATATCTAAAAATTTAGCTAGATACAGAAAATAACTTTGTCGGAGCATCAAAATAATTATGCTCAAACTGAAGATTGTGAGAATATCAAAACTTTTTGCAGCATAATCATGATGCTTGAGTTCCTATATAATTTTGGTGGCCCTAAATCTAAAATGTGGATCTAAAATGTTTTTAGATCTATATTTACCTAAATTTTTACATATATTTCAACAAAAATTATTCTCTTTACGTGCACCTAAACTGTACCAATCCGCTTAATCAAATTTTAACACGGAACAATACAATTTTTTAACGAAAAAGTAAAAAAGTTTTTGTTAGTCACGTATAAGAAAAATAACGACTATCGATTATACATACCAAAATATGTTTAATTCTCTCATGATCAGTGTACAAGACACAACGTTTCTTAATTTTGGCCCGACACGTACCGCATAATCGATATAAATGTCATACGCGAAAGTTACTGACTCCCTATTCTCGTTTCTTCGTTTTGAACTCAAATATATATGCAAATTTTGGATTCATTCGTTATTAAATTTCAACAAAATTCCCAAGTAGCACAGCGTTAAAAACAAAGCGTAAAAAAAAGCACTAAGAAAAGATATCTAAGCGCTTTTTCAGCGCTGTATTTGCAGGCGCTGCTGTGCTAGTTGGGGCACTTGAATAGTTGTGCGTCACACTCCACAAAACTGTACGTTTCATTCTCTTGGACTCTATCAGACTTGAAATATTGCGTTAATTAGGAGAAAACGTGCGAATTTTTCAACGTTCATTCTGCGATCACTCACGCGAATAGGAGCTTATACAGATATAGATTTAAGATTAAAGATAGGATCACACAAGACTAAAGTTATTATTTGTGCGATTGCAGTATCTATATATAATGCAGTATCTGTAATCTCGCTCTCTCTCTCTCTCTCTCTCTCTCTCTCTATTTAAGATTTACTATTAATTTTTCATTCGTCTAGATATCATTTATTGAAAAACCTGAAAATATAAAAATATTCAAAAATCTCTCGTTACGCTCCTGTTCGTTATTATCATCCTTCTCCCTCTTGTTCGCTGAGGCCGGCCCGATGATGACAACTGCACCGGCGATGAATCTTTTCCTGCGAGACGTACACGAAACTCCGTATTAAATTCTTATTCGGTTTATCACCCATTCGTTTTATCTGCGCGTTTGCTTATCTGATTTGATTTCAATAATTATGCAAAATATATATATAAGTGTACTATATCATAGTATGTACACTTTTCGTATCGATCATCTCTGTCATAGTTTTAACACGCAGTAAACAAAAAGTTATATTTTAAAAGTAAAACAATCTCGTAAAAAATTGTAGTAAAGAAAATAAGATTCTTCGTGTATGTATAATAATAATAATAATAATAATAATAGTAATAATTGATCGTTTCAAGTCGTTTTCAATCGAAAGCGATAAATATTTCGAGCATGACTTGCTTCAAGCGATAAAGCTATATCTCGTTGGTATTTCGATCAAGTGCAAACTATGATTGAATGTTAGGTGTGCGTTCCGGAAAGCGTAGAAAAAACTATCCGCCTTTCTACGCACCGCGCACAAGTACCCGATCTACTTTTCGTTATAAACTGTGATTATATACGTACACAAATATTGCAAATATCGCGTTGGCCTTATGCACGCTCGGCATTGCGACGCAAACATTTATACGAATTCATAATCATAAATTGCAACTGATTAGTTTTGCAAGTAGTAAGGAAAAGAGTGCAGGTTGATAATGTGGAATACAAGCGAATGAGAAAGATACAGCCGTTTTTGGCAACAAAGAAGCATACACACATACGCATACACCACACTACACCACGCGTATACATAAAGTTCATTGAGTTATGAAGCCATGACCGCGTTTCGAATCCTTGACTGTTTCGCGCGAGCTCGTTGACGTTGCAGTCAGTTGCAGTCTCCGAAAGGTCATAGTCTCTGAAAAGAGTCAAGAACAGGAATAACTAGTAACTTATGCGAGAGCACGTTCGTTTTTCAGTTGTCTACCGATTTTAGATTAGTCGTGTAAACAAGGTTGAATCCCAACGTTATCTAAAATGTTAAGAAGTTTGTCGCTTTTGTGTGCTATCAATACGTTAAGGTCCATGCGTCACTACAATATCAAATTTAAGATAACGCTCTAGATTAGCAAAACGTGCCAAATATGGTTACATATTTCCAATAAAGAATACGCTGTAGCGTCTGTCTCTCTCTCTCTCTCTCTCTCTCTCTCTCTCTCTCTCTCTCCCTCTGCTTCTTTCACGCGCGTGCTTGTCTTATTGTAAGCTGCTAGTAGAGCACGGAATTAGACGGCTCGATCATTTTCAAGAGTACACGAATTGCGCGATATTGAAATATTATATATAATTATAATATTCTTATCTACATTATATTGATACAGCTCATCGTTAATAGTTTGTCAAGAGGAAACGTTAATTAATGAGTCACACCTACGATTCTGAAACGATTAAATTTTCAAGTTTCGGTGTTAACGATAGATAGATTAAGGTCTTGCGATATAATCACGTACGGATTCTTGAGAAAGACGGCTCTTTCAGCGTAACGTTCCACTTGCATGACGCGCGATCGGCGCGATGAACGCGATACTACGCGACGCAAGACGAGGCAATGTGGGGCTGTCCTGACGATGACTAATCCATGCGAATGTGTCATGCTGCAAAGACGAACGCGAAGGGATACGTATCTGTCATCGAACGATTATGCTCGATTTTTTTATAAATATGTACAATATTTATTTGCTTTCTATTAATGATCCAAATTTATTCGTCCGTTTAAAAAATGTTTCACGAATTGGCGAATTGTGCATAGATTATACGTTGCGTATAGCACCGACGAGATATAACTACAATATATTGAAGATCGACCGTTCGTTAAAACTTAAAATTGATAATATAATTAATGTCTGTATCGTTTGGGTTTGATTAACGACAGAGATGATGATTGTAGAAAAAGAATTGTGCGACAATATGTAAGACAATAGCATTACAGTACGCATACTTATTTACAATATTATAGACCCTGTAAAAAATTTTGTCACGCGTGTGAATATGTATAAATATGTATAAACATACATAAACACGTATAAATATTCACAAACGTGTATAATTATATATGAAATATGCGCCCCCCCCCCCCCCC
>NW_017256572.1:445325-451457 GCF_001594055.1 Mycetomoellerius zeteki
TATTTGGTAAATATTTTTTTTTGTGGTCTTAGATTGCACAGAGATCGTAAACATTTATTATAAATATGATGAAATATTTATTATGAACGTTATGGTAAATACTATGAGAATACTTAATGAGACATTAAGTAAATCCAAGTAAAAAATACTTATTAGAAATATTTATTTATATCTATCATAAATATTGCATAAAATATTTAGTCTATACTTTAATAATATTTCGAATAAAGCTTTATACAATATATAAAATATGTATGAAATATCTATGTAACATTTCAAAAAATGAATATTAATAAATATTCATCATAAATATTCTGTGCTGTCTGGGTTTTTATAAAGGCGAAAATTTGCCCAAAGTTGACGGTCTTTACAATAGTACGTAGTAGGTATCTCGTCAAATATACTCGATCAAAATATACTCGGTAGAATGAGTTAGTATAATGCCTTACCTATATTCCTACCTATATGTAGTGAGAAAATTTCTCGCTGTTACATGATAAATAATAGTGAATTCGAATTCACAATTGCATTATACTAGATTAATATATGTATACTAAAATCTGCTAAATCTCTCTACGTGAAATATTAACTAATTGTAAGTTAAATGTAAAGGCATATAACAAATACATTTTAAACCGATTAAATATCCAATAATATTATATCATTAATATATATATTACCAATAATATTATCAATAATTAATTATTTAACAAAATATACGTGTATTATTTCACTATTAAAGTTGATTATATTTATATAATTAATATAATATACGTACCTACATATGTATCATTATATTATTCGCTGCATTTAGATACTCCTATATAAAGTAACTTTTGTATTAATTGCATTAATTCAGAGTGTAGTGTAGATATACAAGTGATTGAAATCACCATAAGTTAGCATCAGTTAGCATCGAATAGAGTGCAATCAAATATTAGTTATATATTAATATTAATTATATAGTAATATTAATTATAGTTGAGATCCCTGTAAGTATGTACTGCAGAATGATGTTACTGCGTCAGTCGAGTGTACGAGACTGTTGTTACGAGACTGTGTTGAATAGAATCGTTTAAGAATCACGTTACAATATATCTTACGCTATATTCCACCATAAATCACCATCTCTTTTTATCTCGTAAATGACGTAAACTAAACGTAAGAAATATAAAATGTAGGTATATAATAGATACATCAAATTATAAATGATTTGAATTGTAAGTACTCTCTGTATCGAGAGCGCAAGTGATTACTTGAAAAAATTATCTGTGTTAGAAAATAGAAAGAGGCATACATATTAATTTGATACCTATTATCTATTATATCCATTGTATCTTTTATCTACCTTAACATTTTTCGGTCCTGGTGTGACCAACTTGTGGTTCTCGAATTAATATTATTGACATATAGGTACATATATAAACACGTTATTTGATCATATGGATCAATGCGAAGAGTCGGAAGGGGGCCACTGCATCTGTATAAGGATGAAAATGAAAAAGTAGTAGCCATCCGTGAAACGTTAAAGTTTAAACAGACAAAACTTAATAGTTTGTAAAATAATTTGTTACATCGTACATCGTTATACGTTCCTCATAAAAAAAAACACTACAACTTTTATTATATCGAATATTTACATTATTATGAAAAAGTTATATGCATGCCTCTCCAATCTATAACGTGGATAATTTTTACAGGTGATGACGTATGTAATGTACATACGTACGTTGCGTACGTTTATCACCTTTAATTTGCAAGATAAAAAAAGAGTAGCCATTTATGGTGGTACACCCTGTATGTGCAATCTATAATGAGAGAGAGAGAGAGAGAGAGAGACGTTGTTTTAAATATTTTACAGTAAAGCTTTCGTTGTATTCCTTTTTTCTCGGTAACTCAAGTTACGTGCGCGCGCATTTTGGCGGCGTTGCAATGACGGAACCAAATGTTGTTACTTCACAATACTTACTGGTACCGAGACACCCCATCGGTGCAACATCCGTTTGCCTACTTTTGATACAACATTCAACAATCAAAACATCTCTATTTTCTTGCGGGCAACATTAATAATTGACTGATCGTTTACGAGCCCTCGCGAACCATCGCAAATTGAATATTTAAGGTATGCGACAGCTAAGTCGCATTTTCAAGTTTATTCGTTGAATTGAATTCTTGACTCGACAAATTTAAGCGTATCTCGTTTATTCATCCAAATGACGTGTTCCGATCGTGAGTCGTTTCAATCCATATGGTGATAACTTGCGCGGATTAATACGTGTCACGTTCGTGCTAAGGAGAAGGCCGATGTATAACATCGCGGGATGTTTCATCCTTACGACTTGGGAGCTAGTCTTTCAAGACCTTGGCGCCAGAGACCATATATGGTGGACAAGGTCGAGATATCTTGGGTCATTGGGTCATTAGGACGCGCGAACGTGTGTGTAACAGAGTTAATTATTTTGTTCAAAGAGAGAGAGAGAGAGAGAGAGAGAGAGAGAGAGGATCTATCAGACTAATCTCTACACCGAGATACCCGAGTAGATCCGATTAAATTATAATCATACGTACATGTATATAGTATATTAATCGTATCACGTCGATCGCGTCACGAAACCGTTTTTAAATGACTCGAGAATGTATAATCGGGCGTTTCTCTAACAGCGTTCCTCGATCTGCAAGCATGGCACGCGGTCATCTCGTGGATGAATCATCGGAAGCGCGCGCGAGTGTTGACGAACGCATGGGAAACGTAACGATTCGACGGTGATTTATCTGATTTATCTGATTTATCGCCGAATAGGCGAATAGTATCTGTTTCTTCGTAAATCGTACGTCACGACCGGTCACGTATATTCGTGAGGAAATCATGAGACAGCTCCGAGAAGAGGAGCGTATCGATTTTGAAAGCGGGCCTCTCTCTCTCTCTCTCTCTCTCTCTCTCTAGGATCTCTCTTCCATCGTAGCCAGACTCTGCCAGACGGCGATCGAGTCTCGCACCTTGTGTCCGTCCGTAATTCGTATCAACCATGCAGTCCGCGTTACATCGATAGATAGATATATAAGCACGTATAGGTATAGGTATAGGTATAGGTATAGGTATACGAGACCGTATAGGGCTTGAATTGCGTATGACGTGGCAAAATTAGAGTGCAACGCACTCCTGTATTCCTGCCCTTGAATTCTATACCTCTGTACAGAGTCTACACCTTACCGCTGCTCCGTGCACACTTTACGTCTCTGAATGCTTGAATGATCTTTATACGTCGATTTACGTTCGTATCATCCTATAGTAACTACTACATGTGTACTCTGCAAAGAGAGAGAATATACGTAGGAATTTACGTAGCAATTATACGCAGAGAACGTAAAGGAAATCCTTCTGGCGGATGCGGCATAACGCATAACGCGCGTCACATTAGAACCGACGGTGATTAATTCTTCGGAATATTCCAGGATTATTCAATAGGATGTTTTTTTAAATCGTCAATTTCTTTGAAAAGTCGTTGCAAAGCTGAGAGCAGATTAAGGTGCAGGGACGCGCATTCTTTCTAAACTCTCTCAACGTGACGCGAATAAATAAAGCGTGTGCATGACGTTTAATATAATTCAAGTAAGAGAGAGAGTGTATTGGAGAATATTTAAGTAAAGGGCATTTTCGATCGGCGACGAACCTCATGTACACATACGTAGATTATACGGATACGTACAAACTCACAGGCTTACGCTGCGAGGGTTAATTTTCAAGGGAGTCCAAGTCTTTACGTTAGCACACCGCGTATACTTCCAGGAGAGACACGCTCTCCGTATCGTACGATTTGAAACGGCATTTGGAGAATCTAGCCGCTAGCCGACCGACGGACCAATCGGTGCGTCGCTTTCGTTTTATGCCCATATATGGCAAGAGCTGTGAATCCGCACGGTGGGAGAAGTTGGATGGACGAGTCTATTGCACGGCGAAGGGTATCTCGATAGATCGGTACCGACAATGAGGGGCGATCGAACGACAAATGCGTGCCATTTCTTTCGATCATACGGAGATGGGATGGTTTTTCGCGTAATCGCGAGCCTTGTACTGAAAATGGATGCGAAAGGACAACGTTAGCATCGAAGAGTCGGTAAAAATGTCGGATGCTGCATACCGACCACACCTTTGGACGAGTCCACGCAAGTCGGCGAGTCGGCGCGGCGAGGCGAGGCGAGGCGAGGCGAGGCGCGAGGCGCAGAGCGGCGCGCGCGATACCGGCTTGCGGCTCACGGTTGTTCGCTCGGACGATCTTGCTCACAGCTCACAGCGTTCGCGGTGCTGCCCGGTGTTCGTTCTCTTGCTGCTGACCGATTAGCACTCTCGTCCCTATTCCAATTTCTCGCGAACAGCGTTTAACGGCGTACTAAGAGACAGAAAGAGGTAAGTGAGAGTGAGAGAGAGAGAGAGAGAGAGACACGTAGTCGCGTCGCTCGCGCTGTATTTTCTTTGAACGTTAATTGTGGATGGAGTTGTCGGTCGTTCTCGATTCAGTCTCGACGTAGGTCTCGACGTAGGTCTCGACGTAGGTATATGGGTGAGGAGAAAATGTAACGAGAGCGCGCGGAATCTATTCTTTCTTGTTTTGGACCTTTTTCTCCGAGACCGGCTTTCTTTCTCGGGTACGAGTCGTCGGCGACGAGTCGTTGCCACGTTGCCACGTTGCATCGAGACAGGTTGTCGAGTGGTGATGGAGGCACGTATAGAACGTCACGGGACATGCAGGTGGTTGTGGCACGACGCGACGGCGACGCCGATGCTCTATTAATAGCAGCAACGCGTAGCGCGTTACTAACCTACGACGACGACGACGATCATCGTCACCTATACGAAAGATACGCTTACGTTATACGTTGTACGCGACTGACGAGACTCGATTAAGATTAATAAAATGTATGAAATCGCTGAGAGAAATTCAGCGATTTTTAGGCGTTTCCCGCGTCGCGAATAAGTATGATAGCCGATGGCGTATTCGATTTACTGACTCGGAGTCGGGTCGAAATCGGTCAGTAAATCGAACACGCTGTAAATGGTTTATTTGCGCGAAATCGCCAAAGCGATTCTATTCGGTCGAATCGAAGAGTTTGATTTGACAGTCAATTTAATAGATGGAGAGATACGTTCGCGCCGGCTTGTCGTCACGTCAGTCGTCACGTCGCGCACTCGTTGCGTTGCGTTGCGATGCGATGCGATGCGTTGCGATGCGTTGCGATGCGATCGGGCCGGGCGCGGGGCGAGGGTGAGGTAGCGACGTGGAGAGAGTGGGAGGGAGGCTGCGGAAACCCCTCTGTGTCAGAGTACTTCCATATATGGTAAAGAAAGCCAGGATTGGTCGAGGGTGTCCCACCCTTGTCCTCGCCGAGTGTCAGTCTCCGAGTGGGAACAAGGCGCATCTGTTGGGTAGAGTCGTATTCGGTATATGGTATAATACATCGTGAGCTCCGATCTTGGGCTACACTCTGTGTTCGGTGCTGGATCGGTGCGGCAGTGTCGCTACTTCAAACTTGTACATAACTTGAATTTTTTACACGAAACGTAAGTCTATGCAAAGTGCGAAGCGATCACGATTATTCGTAGGGAGGATTAGAATTGAATTCGAGTGCGTGGCGAATTCGAATATCCGGTCAAATATAAATGCCTGATGCCGGATATATGCGCGCGCGCACGCACACACACACATTTCGAGCGATATCACATGTATGTGATGATAACCAAGTGCCAACGATGAGATGGTGAATGTGCGTTTCACTGGGTGGGCGCGCAAGCGCGTCGAAAGTGATTCAATTGTGAAGATGTTATTCGCGAATGTACCTAACGTAATTCATGCCTATAATGATACAGGTTGCTATATCGAATCTTGAAAAGAAAATTCAAAGATACTTGTTCGTTACGCCTGACACGCAGCGCGACAGTTTGCGTGGTGTGTCAGTGACGTGTAATCGGCGGTTACTTTAATGTTAGAAAAATGTTTAAAAAATTAAAATTACATTTCATTCGAGATACAGATTGTTTGCCGTTTATAGCTTATATCGATCGTTATCATCGTTATCGGTTGTGACAGTGTTCGAAAGGACAGAGTGGAAAGGACACCGGGCGAATAGGGCGGGGCG
>NW_017256572.1:453792-473165 GCF_001594055.1 Mycetomoellerius zeteki
GGGGCGGGGGGGGGGGGGGCGGGGCGGGGCGAAGCGGGGCGGAGTGGAGCGGAGCGGGTAGGTCAAGAGACAGGGTGCGGTTCTGATTCTGTTAATTAACGATAACGTTGCTTTCGCGTCTGCTCAGAGGCGGCTCCTCTGCCGTCTTGATTTTGCCAATCTTTTTCACCAATCTTTTTTAATACCGTTTCTCTCTCGACGTACGTACATGTGTATCGTTCACGCCTTGAATGATGGAATGATTAAATTCTGAATGAAGCGTACTTGTCAAGTATCGTGTGTTTTTCAACGCCATCTTAAATGAGTTTCGAAAGCGTGTACCGGCTAATTATTCATCGAGATACACACACACACACACACACACACGCACACACACACACACACACGCACGCACGCACGCACGCACGCACACACACACGCACACACACACAGAGTGTCTGGTAAGTTTTGACAAAGCGCACTAAAAATTGCGGAGCAGACTAAATTGAGTCGAAACTTGAGTCCTTTACCATTTTGCAGTTTTCGCAATAGTTGACGAGATATTAATTACTAAAAATTGCCGAATATATTAGTCTTCAATAATTTTTTACTCAAATACTATCAACTTTAGGGGAAAACAGCAGGAGACAAAAATTGTTTGTTTTCTTCTCATTCAGAATTCTTAAGAATTTTTTCAGAATTTTTTTTATCAACTTTTTAACACTTCATTTTCTTATTTTTTCCAACGTGAGAAAATACGATATTGAAAAATTCTGAAAATATTCTCAGAACTTTATGAGAAGAAAATAAACAATTTTTGTCTCTTGCAGTTTTTCCACAAAGTTGGTAGTATTTGAGTAAAAAAATGATTAAAAACCAATATTCAGCGATTTTTAGTAATTAATATCTCGTCAACTATTGCGAAAATTGCAAAATGACAGAGGACTTTTCGATTCAGTTTAGTCCGCTCTATCTACATACAAGCGCTTTGTCAAAACTTGACAGATACCCTGTACCTAAATGTATGTATACACCCTTACGCTTCCGTTTTAGTATATTTCTTTCCAACAAAGAAATTTCTACTCCAACTTTTCTTTCGAAGACGAAAAGAGTAGAAAAGGCATATTTTGATTTTAAATTAAATTTCGTAATGTATATAATATTCTGTCGTTGTGAGCCAATTGTGATTCTTTTGTATCCTTTCGTAGATAAAGCAAGTAAGGAAACATGTGCGACGAGGAAGTAGCAGCGCTCGTAGTCGACAATGGATCCGGTATGTGCAAGGCTGGCTTCGCCGGGGATGATGCTCCCCGCGCCGTCTTTCCGTCGATCGTCGGCAGGCCACGGCACCAGGGTGTCATGGTTGGTATGGGACAGAAGGACTCTTACGTCGGTGACGAGGCCCAATCCAAGAGGGGTATCTTGACACTCAAGTATCCGATCGAACACGGTATCGTTACCAACTGGGACGACATGGAGAAGATCTGGCATCACACGTTCTATAACGAACTGCGAGTAGCTCCGGAAGAACATCCGGTTCTTCTTACCGAGGCACCTTTGAATCCCAAGGCTAATCGCGAAAAGATGACGCAAATTATGTTCGAGACGTTCAACACTCCCGCCATGTACGTGGCGATCCAAGCTGTCCTGTCGCTCTACGCGTCCGGTCGTACCACCGGTATCGTGCTGGATTCGGGCGATGGTGTTTCTCATACTGTACCGATCTACGAGGGATACGCCCTGCCGCACGCTATCCTCCGCTTGGATCTAGCCGGCCGCGATTTGACCGACTATCTCATGAAGATTCTCACGGAGAGAGGTTATTCCTTCACGACTACTGCCGAACGAGAAATCGTTCGCGACATCAAGGAGAAACTTTGCTACGTCGCGCTCGACTTTGAGCAGGAAATGGCCACGGCGGCATCTTCCTCCAGTTTGGAGAAGAGTTACGAGCTTCCCGATGGTCAGGTAATCACTATTGGTAACGAACGATTCCGTTGCCCCGAGGCTCTCTTCCAACCCTCCTTCCTAGGAATGGAAGCTTGCGGCATTCACGAGACTACGTACAACTCGATCATGAAGTGCGACGTCGACATCCGCAAGGATCTGTACGCCAACACTGTTCTATCCGGCGGCACCACCATGTATCCTGGCATTGCCGACAGAATGCAGAAGGAGATCACTGCCTTAGCTCCGTCTACTATGAAGATTAAGATTATTGCCCCACCCGAGAGGAAATACTCTGTATGGATCGGTGGATCGATTCTCGCGTCGCTTTCTACCTTCCAACAGATGTGGATCTCGAAGCAGGAATACGACGAGTCCGGACCCTCCATCGTCCACAGGAAGTGCTTCTAAATCACGCGTTCTCGATCACATCTACTATCATTCCCCGATCCCTGAGACTTTGAGAAATGAGAGAGAGAGAGAGAGAGAGAGAGAGAGAGAGGGGCTTTTGTCTCGTTTCGCAGGCGGACGTAACATCAACTTCCGCGACGATTGCCCTTTGGTTCCTCCGGAGCAAAGGTAGCTTCTTTCAATTTTCGGATGTACGTGTTTAAGATACGCGTGAGGTAAGCGTCTCCGATTAAACGAGAGAGAGAGAGAGAGAGAGAGAGAGAGAGAGAGAGAGAAAGAGAGGAGCTTACGATGTATCGCCCTCCTTCCGCGATTGTTCCTCGGTCTTGGCGGTAACCCAAAATAAATCGACGGCTCATTCTTGCTCGTTTTAAACGTGGCCATTTTCCATCGTTTTTCATCTATATATTCGATATAACGATCTTAAACATGTGCCCCGATTTCTGAATACCTTTTTCTACCTTGTATCGAGTCCTTTGTATTATATATTTGAATAAAACTTGTGTCTACGGTAGCATTTAGCCAAACATTCCTCCCGAGACATTCTTCTCTCAACGCGAGAGAAAAAAACGCTTCTTTTTCTGTTAGTAGACTCTCCCGTAAACGTCGTACGCGTAAACCTCGATTGCCGTTTTTCTTCGAGAATTCGAGCAAGAAACGTTCACGCGGATAACTCTACAGTTTCTGTCGCGGGAAGGACCGTTTATTACTCTTTTCGTCGATAGAGACGGCAGAGTTCGGATATTACGTATGGCAATCAACGTCGATCAATGCATTCCGATCAATGTATGCGGTATTTTTAAGAGATGCTTGCGTCAAAACTCAACATACGTTGTACGCTCATTCCGCGCAGAGAACCTCTGACTTCTTACCTGTTTATTCCGTTTTCCATTACAATTTGCCTATCGTTGAGGGAAAATATGGCCTTCCCCCTCTTTTCTTTCTTTTTTCTTTTTTTTTTACACGATGGGGTAAACCGCTGATCCGGAAAGGTTCTACCACTATTCTACCGTTCACTAAAATAAACGGAAAAATGATAGGCACCACGGTTTCGACCCCGTAAGTTAGCCAAAGTATTATAATTTATTCCCATTGTATTGCGCAAGACCATTCACGTACACATCTTAAAGACTACTTTAGACTTATGGGATTATAAAATAAAAGTCTGAAAAATATGATTGTGATTTGTTTTTTTTTTTAAATCTTCCCACCCTTCACAACTCTCCACATTTTTCTATCTCTTTTCTAAAGCGACTAGTATATCGCTAATCGTGTAAACTTTTCTCGTGAATTCCTATATGATTACTTTTATTTCTCGTTTGGGGTGCACGTTGATCTCTTTACGAGTTTATAATATTTTTTTTTTTGGTACAGTTTCTCCAGTTTTTCTGTAACATCCGTAACGCAAATTGAAATTTTATTCTTCCTTGCCTAAGCGCTCGGAAGATGCTTGTAATTTTGTTATCTACTCGAATTCTTGGAGCTCTGTAAAGTTCTTTCCCCCTCTTGCCTTTTTTTAATCTTGCACCTCGATATTTTTGCTAAGGAAAGCTCGTAAATCGATCCAAGTATTTATAATTGTAAAAGAATTCCGAGGATTTTGAGACACTCCACAGGCAATTGATAAAAGAGTTTCTAGAGAAAACGAGAAATCTAACGAATTAAAGCTGTACAATGAACTATAACGAATTATAGCTATACGGATGAAACGAAAAATTGATTCTACAAAAGAATGATAGAAAAGAGTAGCAGTAAGTAATAATAGCAAATAGGTAAAATAAAATAAATTGCGCGGTGGAATCGAAATATTCCAAGAGACGATCTCATTTTACGCCTGGATTCAATACAGAACACGGTTTCTTCGTCTTTTGAGAAAGCGTTTGCTTTGGTGAAATTAATTGCAAATCAGAATGTGATTGTTTGATATCGACAATTATTATCGATCGTTTAAACTTGGGCGAAAACATAGGCGCCGGGAGTGCCGTGACTCGTATGACCGATTGATTTCGGAGTAACGTTCGTAAATGTAAACGACGCGTCTCTCTCGTCCACCCCTTCCCCCTTCCTCCGTCTGTCCACCGTTTTCTTGCGGACGAATATGCGGGCTGGGAGCAGCGGGAGTTGGGATTACGTACGTATTTTTCCACACACGCACGTTTGACTGACTGATTTTGAACGAGAATGAAAGAAACGTGGGTGCAGTGTGTCAACATCTTTGTGATACAGTCGCGTTGTCGTCGTATCAATGGAAAAGTACGGAACGACAAGTCGGTGATGATCGGCGTTCGTCAGTGACTAGTAGATAGATATGCGAGCGAGAGACGAGAGGGCGAGTGAACGAGACGCGACGCTACGCGACGCGACGCGACGCGACGTCCTCTCTCTCAGATACGTGGTTTGAGAATTTAACGCCGGTGTTCGACTCGAGAGAGAGATGCCCGAGGAGAATATTAACGATCAGTATCCAACATGGGTAAGGAAAAGATGGGCTTAATTTGTCCGCATATACTTGCGTTGTCCATAATTGACATACTATATAGATAGGCGTACCGCGTTTACTGACCCTAACCTCAACTTATTTTTCAGAGTCAGAGCGATATAAATATTATAAATAAATAGTAGATTAGACTAGATTAAATTGTTGTGGCGCTCAAAGATATCTTTGTCGTAGGTTGGACTCGCGTACGTCTTCAATCTCATCGTTGGAACAGGCGCTTTGACTTTACCCGCTGTATTCAGTCGAGCGGGATGGGCACTTGGATCAAGTGTCATTTTAGTGTTAGCGTTCATCAGGTATGCAGAAAGAATTTTTCACATCGTAGACCTCAAAATCTCTTGTCTCCTCTCATTAAATTTCTTCTTCCCTGTAGTTTTATCACGGTTACATTTGTCATAGAAGCAATGGCGTCTGCCAATGCTATCGTTATGTGGAGGCATACGCAGCATCGAAAACGCGTAAGTGTTTTCCAACTTGTTTAGCTTTCTACATATAAGGGACAGCCGAGTGTACTGCAGATATTTTAGAAAGATGTGCAAGGTAACGTTGTGGCAAGAGGCAGATTGGCATATTTGATATTGATAGCAGCGATACGTATATATATTTTACGCATCGTTTTTGTTATTTGCAACGCGTATAGGTGTAACACTACGAATCGAAATACTTTTCAGGTTTTACAGACGACAGGTGAATCTGGTCCTTCCAATTCAGATTCGGAGGACACTCCGTTGGTAGCTCCTCTTTCAACCAGTCCAGATCGTTTGGATACGACTTGTAGATATTATATAATTTGCGATAAAATAGAAATGGGACAGATGGCGGCCATCTTTTTCAACAGATTTGGCACTACTCTATTTTATTTATGTTTCGCCATATATCTATACGGAGATTTAAGCATTTATGGTGCAGCAATCGCAAAGTCACTAGCAGATGTCGCCTGTACTTATTTGCCAAAAAATCTTACGTGCAACGACACCGTACCGGATACTGAACTTTGCTGGGAAGGTTCTACGTTTACTCGACTGGTCGCGTATAGAATATTCCTGGTATGTCACCGATTTGCAAAATTCCACTGCTTTTAATATTCACGCGCACACACATTTTGGCCCTTTTGAATTTGACCTTGCAAAAATCAAGAATGCCTTCCTTTTTCACACTCGCATGCCGTAAGCACAGCATCAGTTGATCCTTATTGTCTATCAAATATTAAACAAAGACTAATGATACCTTACAAGCGCTGTAAACGCAAAACGGAATGCATCCCAAAGCATGCATGACCTGACAATGATTGTTGTGATATTTTTATTTATTTTCAGACAATGTTTGTATTATTATTGGGTCCCTTTGTATTTTTCAATGTTCAAAAGACCAAGCATCTCCAACTACTGACTTCGGTGATGCGATGGCTCGCATTCACTATAATGATCGTATATGCTATAAAGAATCTTTTTGTACACGGCCCTCGCGGCGATCCACCTATCGCAAATTTAGCCGGTAAGCTGAAAGTTTGATTAATAAATAATAATTATCGTCAATTTATCCTATTTATTACTAACAGATTAGATATGCCGTTAGATATAGAATAATTGTGTTAATACACAAGATCGTGTGTATCAACGATATTAACATTACCGTTAATTATCATTTTAGGAATTCCCAGCCTTTTCGGTGCTTGCGTTTACTCCTTCATGTGTCATCATTCGTTACCGGCCTTGATTGCACCAATAGCGAATAAGTCTAAACTAAATCAATTCCTAGCTCTCGATTACACCCTAATCGCTCTCTTTTATTTACTATTAGCTCTAACTGGCATCTTCGCCTTCGAGCGTTTGGACGATCTTTATACTTTGGACTTTGGACCACGTGGTTTAGGCAATTGTTCCAAGAGCGACAATATTTTTATGCTCCTTATGGAGTATTTCTTAGCCCTTTTCCCAGTGTTTACATTGAGTACCAGTTTTCCCATTATAGCAATTACGCTCCGAAATAATTTGCAGACGCTCTTTTTAAAAGAGGATACATCTTACAATTTATGTCTTCGGAAACTCGTCTTCCCCGTCTTGGCGGTAATACCACCGTATTTGATTGCGATTATTACCAAAGATCTGTCAATATTAATTGGTATCACAGGCTCGTACGCTGGAGCAGGAATACAGTATTTAATACCTACGTTTTTAGTTTATTATGCCAGGCAAAAGACTAACAAGATTATCGGCCTTGGGGTCATGAACAAATTCGCAAGTCCTTTCTCAGGCAGATGTTGGTTAGTTTTCGTCGTAGTATGGGCCATCACTTGTATGATTTTAGTATCGGTCAATTTCATACAAATACATTTGCAATCTTGGATCAGTCAATAACAAAATCAATACTATTTATACCAAAAGAGAAGAGAAATTGATGATATATATATATATATATATATATGCACAATATATTGTACCACGTGGAGTATTGATCGGTGGATTTGCATGCATTTACGGACTTATATTTTTCGTAAATTAGCCAGATTAGCTAATAGTTGGTTAGCAAGAATCAAGGGAAAATCGATTTCACATGAAGTAATCTGTTAAATTTAAGTTATACCTCGAGCCAGGTCCAGATATCAAATTGGCTCAATGTGTAATTGTTCAGCGGCCAAAATTCCAGCGTACCGAAGGAAAACGAGCAAAATCGTGCCAAACAGGATAGTCAAGTCAGCATCAAGGGTGCCAATGATTTATTTATGTTTCGCCATATATCTATACGGAGATTTAAGCATTTATGGTGCAGCAATCGCAAAGTCACTAGCAGATGTCGCCTGTACTTATTTGCCAAAAAATCTTACGTGCAACGACACCGTACCGGATACTGAACTTTGCTGGGAAGGTTCTACGTTTACTCGACTGGTCGCGTATAGAATATTCCTGGTATGTCACCGATTTGCAAAATTCCACTGCTTTTAATATTCACGCGCACACACATTTTGGCCCTTTTGAATTTGACCTTGCAAAAATCAAGAATGCCTTCCTTTTTCACACTCGCATGCCGTAAGCACAGCATCAGTTGATCCTTATTGTCTATCAAATATTAAACAAAGACTAATGATACCTTACAAGCGCTGTAAACGCAAAACGGAATGCATCCCAAAGCATGCATGACCTGACAATGATTGTTGTGATATTTTTATTTATTTTCAGACAATGTTTGTATTATTATTGGGTCCCTTTGTATTTTTCAATGTTCAAAAGACCAAGCATCTCCAACTACTGACTTCGGTGATGCGATGGCTCGCATTCACTATAATGATCGTATATGCTATAAAGAATCTTTTTGTACACGGCCCTCGCGGCGATCCACCTATCGCAAATTTAGCCGGTAAGCTGAAAGTTTGATTAATAAATAATAATTATCGTCAATTTATCCTATTTATTACTAACAGATTAGATATGCCGTTAGATATAGAATAATTGTGTTAATACACAAGATCGTGTGTATCAACGATATTAACATTACCGTTAATTATCATTTTAGGAATTCCCAGCCTTTTCGGTGCTTGCGTTTACTCCTTCATGTGTCATCATTCGTTACCGGCCTTGATTGCACCAATAGCGAATAAGTCTAAACTAAATCAATTCCTAGCTCTCGATTACACCCTAATCGCTCTCTTTTATTTACTATTAGCTCTAACTGGCATCTTCGCCTTCGAGCGTTTGGACGATCTTTATACTTTGGACTTTGGACCACGTGGTTTAGGCAATTGTTCCAAGAGCGACAATATTTTTATGCTCCTTATGGAGTATTTCTTAGCCCTTTTCCCAGTGTTTACATTGAGTACCAGTTTTCCCATTATAGCAATTACGCTCCGAAATAATTTGCAGACGCTCTTTTTAAAAGAGGATACATCTTACAATTTATGTCTTCGGAAACTCGTCTTCCCCGTCTTGGCGGTAATACCACCGTATTTGATTGCGATTATTACCAAAGATCTGTCAATATTAATTGGTATCACAGGCTCGTACGCTGGAGCAGGAATACAGTATTTAATACCTACGTTTTTAGTTTATTATGCCAGGCAAAAGACTAACAAGATTATCGGCCTTGGGGTCATGAACAAATTCGCAAGTCCTTTCTCAGGCAGATGTTGGTTAGTTTTCGTCGTAGTATGGGCCATCACTTGTATGATTTTAGTATCGGTCAATTTCATACAAATACATTTGCAATCTTGGATCAGTCAATAACAAAATCAATACTATTTATACCAAAAGAGAAGAGAACTTGATGATATATATATATATATATATATATATATATATATATTCTGCTGTCAAGAGCTCTGTCATAGAGACGAACGCGCAGGATGTTTACTTAAGAGAAACTTGACTACGGATACATTTCCATTGATACATTTCAAAACTTATCAACAGCGAAAATGTAGATATTATAGACTACGTTTATACGAACGACACCCTCGATCAAGTTTAATAACATCCGCGTTGCGTTATGAAGTTGGCCAATCGTAGCCATTTCTCTGAAGAATGGAACGACTGGGATTGATCACAGTGTCGTAACTGTATATCAATAATAATGGATGTTATTAAATCCAATTTTATATATGTATATATGACACGTCGTAAAAACGTAGTCGTAAAATTATCCAGAGCCCCAGAGCCAACAGTAAGTCGATATTGGTACAGGCGTCGATATAGCACTTGGATGCTATCAACTAAAGTGACTAAAATGATAGACACGAGATAAGAGCGATGATACAATACGTTCTGTAACGTGACTGATCTTTGCGATCTGTGAAATCCTTCAACGGAATATCGACGAGTAATAATAAGCTTTCTACAATAAGCCATTGTCTGAGCTTCAAGTCTTAACGTCTCAAGAGTCGTAAGAAATTGACTATGATTGGTCAATTTCTTACGGCTTAAGACAAAGCTTAGATAATGGCTTATTGTAGAAAGCCCATAAGGCTTTCATCATTATTTATGGCAGGATGCGTACATATACAGTAAACCGACAATACTTTGGTACACAAGTTGGCGTGTACAAGTCAAATATCGGATAGGTTCAACGTAGGAGATACTTAGCAATGTAGAAATTTGTAGAAAAAAAATGTTTGTAACATATATTTTATTTTTTTGTCCCGGGACAGAGGTGCGTGATTTTTCTTTATTATATAGGGTGCGGTCCACTTGGCGCTACAAATGCTTCGGAGCGTTTGATTGATCAATCGGAAGAAAGAATTTTACTAACTGACCAATCAAAAAATGCTTAGAAGCATTTGTGGCATCAAGTGGATCGTAGCCATAGAGACTCCAATGAATTTCCCTCATTGTGTATTTATATTTTTTTATACGCTAAAATAATTCGTGTTTATGTAAACTTACAATAAAATAATATTAGCGTATGTGATAGTACACAGGCAATAGCAAAAGTATGATATTACGATAATGTTCTTTTTGAGATTGTATTTTTGTACGAAATACGTATGAAACTGCCAAAAAGGTATTTGCAGCATGTCCGTCACATCTGTGTACATACCTGTACAAGTGTAGCGTACGTATAATAAAGAATATTGCAACTATGTGCATATGCGCGAGCATGTGTGTCTGCGTGCGCGCGCATAAAAAGCAATTGAAATGGATAATAATAAATAGTTGATTGTACAAGTTCCTCTATCGATTTATTCGCACCAGCGCGCGCGCGCGCACAACATACACATTTTTCTACGTCCTTTTATTTACTTTAATTACTTTAAACTGAGAGATCTGCATCAGAAACAGATCTTAACATACATAGATTCCTCTTTAAGATTTCAACGATACCAGACAATACGATAAAAGCGCGACAAGAGGTATTTCTGATAAAATTTTATGCCCCTGATGATCAAATGAATTAGCGTGGAATGCCTTTGTAATTTAAGCACATTTTATCCGTGAAATCTTGATTATTATAAAGCAACTTTCTTTTTACGCATATCTGTGACGACAGACTATACAATGATAATTATATTATAATAAACAAAGGACGAATTGGTGTTCTATTCAAAGAGATTAGAATTACTCGGTGAAATTAGCTTGTCACAATAATTTTGTATTTGTTTTCGAATAAATTCCGAGAGGTAACAATATGGTATAGGTGCAACCTGTGCGCTTAGCAAAAGATTAAGTTTCATCAATTTTCAATAAGCGAAAATTTGTCGCGTTGCATCTCAAATTGTGAAAGGAAAAAGAAAGCATTGCGCTGGTCTTTTTTACGTACGTAAAATTACACATACGTGTACGAGAGAACGTATCGTATGTATACGAACGCAAGTGAACACTTTGCGAGTGAACATATATATGCTATTAGGTAATGTATACCCTGCACAGTTCGGGTACATATTTACAATAAATAGCACTTTCGCGTGTACATGTATGTAGACTATTTGATTTATCTTTTTGGTTTCCAATGGACGAGCTCCTTACTACGAGATTAAATTAAATCGAGATATTTGAGTGAGATTAGATGATGGATATCTCCTAGCTGCGTACAGTCGGAAATTGTACTAGTTATCCTTTCTTTTTATTCGTCAGTCTTGAACGTTACGAATACTGCACGAATACTTATCTATTGATATACAATGTTGTCAAAGTCTTGTAAAGATCTTATTTTTTACCTGATAGTCAACTTGATTTGAAATTATTGTATTTTGTGTGTGAGATATGTGTCTTTGTATTGTGGCATTGGTTTAAATCGAGATATCAACATGCATGTGTTACATATAACGTACTAATTAATATTGTTAAGTAATTAATTAAACAGGCTACACGTTCTTGTCTTGCACTCTTTTTTTTCTCGGTTACTTAAAAAAATACTCGAACAGTTTGAACGAAAACGAAGATGTGTATCACATATCGTCGCGTGCGTGACAACGGAATTTATTCGCGTACGTGTAGACCCAGAGAGCATAATGGCTAGAATTCGTTACATTTTGTAAATATCGATGTTTATAAGAGACTCTTTATAAAGACTACTAATCAAAGTTTGTTGTAAAGAAAAATCCGTGCAGAGAGGACAGAGGGACTTTAATAGCTATCTAATAATTCGACGAAACGAGTTAATCTGTACGTCAAGTAATACTGATGAGCTCTCTTCTTCTTCTTCTTCTTCTTCTTCTTCTATAAATTAGACAGTTACTCGTAATTATTTAAATAGGGACAGTGCATATCCTCGTGACCTACACACTCTATTACCGGATCATGCGCGCTGTCCCACATTCCTGGACCACATTGTCGACATAGTCCGGCTAATGTGCAAGGTAAACGAACGAGCTGACGGAAATGATGAAGTAAGCCTCGTGCCTTTCTAAGTATAATGTTCCCATCCATATACATGGCCAATGAACTGAAATGCAGCAACATTTCGTCGGTTCGAAGATCTTGGGCGATCACGTCGTCCGCATAAACGCACATTATAGCGAGGCAAAGAAATAAGTGGAAATGATCCGTTAAATAATTGACCCAGCAGGCTTCCCACATGACCAACGCTATCTCGGTTGGGAATTCTCTTTTTAAGCATCTGCATCGAGAAAAAGTGAAATGAAGTGAAAATTATGCGAGCTATATGCTAAAAATTAATGTAAAATCTATTATAGTATAGTACGGTATAGTATAGTTTCCACTATTATATTAGACAGGGTGAGTTTTGGCGATCATTTTAATCGAACTTTACGTGACGTTTTCAAACGACTATCCAAGATCAAACCAATGGTACCATCTTTACGTCCCCCTCTAAACCATACAACTTTTGTCTGAAACATTTTTCCGCATCTTCCATATTTTTCGAGATATTTGCCTGGTTCGATTAAAATGACTCACCCCGTATACGTATGGGACATAGTCTTGTTGTACGTACAAGAGTATCCATCGATGACAGAAAAGGAGCTCCAAGGCATCCGCGTGTTTTTGAAGATGCGTATAAAAATCTGGTACCATGATTCTTACTAATTCTCGAAGATAGCACAGATTTCTATCCATATCTGTATCCGTCGGAGTGCACACGGCTACCGATCTTTGCATCAAACCCGCAAAACACCAAAAGGCCTCGATTTCAGAGTTGAGTTCGGCTAGTAACGGAGCTAAGAGATCGGACATTCCTTGAGTGTAACCCAAGCGGCAATTGTATACTGCGTAATTGAGTAAAATATTCCTGCGAGAGAAAACGGAAGAGAAGTAATAACAAGCCACACGATACGTGGTAAGTATAGCAATAGTATAAATTTGGGGATGAGACGAAAAGAGAGAGAGAGAGAGAGAGAGAGAGAGAGAGAGAGAGAGAGGAGGGGGGGGATTCTTAGAAGCATTAGAGTAAATTGTCTGGGATACTCACTTCATTATTTCGACATTGGGATTACCCTCACCGGCGTAATATGGATTAGCCCTATCCGTGCGAACAACATCTTTCTCCACTATGCACACTACGTTTCGCCAGAAACGCTCGGCTTGCTCTGGATTCATGCTCAGTCTGCGTTTCTGTATTTCTTCGTACTCTTGCTGTCTAATCGCGTCGATCTGCTCTCGGTCCTCGTAGGTACTTTGATAAGAGTAACAGTGCAACAGGAAAGGCCAAACGATCTTTCGTAGCGCTGGTTCCAAACCCCCAAAAAATATTCCCTTACGAAGAGCGAGATCATCCTCGACCTGGCCCCGTTCGTTCAATAAATCTTTCCAAGCTAGCGACGTGATCATCGGTACTTGACCCTCCTCGGGATGCAGCTCGTCTCGGCTCACTTCCGGCCGACATACCATAAAATGCCTGCGCAACGCGTCACCACAGTGGTATCAATGCGGCGTGAATCATAATCATAATCATAAATCGTTATTCGACAGAGAAATCTGCAATTTTGTTGTACATTCTAATCATTCTAATTATGCCTGACCTGTACGGCAAAGTCTCTTCCGTGTCCGTGTTTAGGCGCGGATAAAGCAGTTGATGCCATTGATGTAGAGTGGCGGGAGCCACCGTGATGGAAATGCAAGATCTTGTATTGGCTCTCCCTGCTCGCCACGACCAACTGACCGCAGGTGCAAGCAGGATCGGCGAAAAACAGCCGCAAGGATCGCATCTCGCTGAGATCCACCGAGAACCTTCTGCATCGATGCGCTCTACGCAACGTCACCGGCGATGCGGTCGCGCTCTCGGGAAAGACGAGATTGTGTTGTAACGCCAGGAGTTCCGGAGACCTCATCCACGACGGCATTTCTTCCGCTGCAGAAACAACGTCATCGCTTATAGTATCGTTAATTACGCGAAAACAATTGGCGGTTACCATCTTTTTTCTATCCTACCATCGGTAGATACCGAGATGGACAAACTGCACGTCGACGTTAATGACAAGCTGCGACTCTTGACGCTGACATCGTCGCGGTCGCGGTACGAGAAGCGTGGATCCTCGTCGATGCTCCTCGCGTCGATCTCGTTAAAGCAGTCCCGCTCTTTTACCAGTCGATCTTGATTCTTTTCATTGCTCGAGTTGGGACGATTCTCGATCTCGTTGTCGGTCTCGATAGCGGTGGCATTTGCGTCGTCGTTGCGATCGAGCGTGACGCTTGGGTCTCGCTCTCGGTGAGGTGGAAAGTCGTTGCCGTAACTGGAACGATAGCTCGAACTGGAACAAACGCGTTCGCAGTCTCCGCAATTGACCGGCTCCTTTGCCTCCAAGCACACATCTAGCCGACCATTTCCGTTATCGATCTCCGTACCGTTCTCGTTCTCGTTCTCGTTCTCGTTCTCGGTCTCAATCTCGCGTCTCGCGTCCGAAACGTTGAGCGAATCGCTGCGGGTATTTCCCGGGGCCGGGATACGGGAACTCGGGTAAGTCGGATGATCGATCGCGTCGTCCCGACGCGCGGCAGCGTTCCTGCTACTTAGATTCTCCAACGCCGTAGGATGTTTGCGCAACGTGCTGTTGGGTATCCAACTTAGGTGCAAGGTCGGAATCGGCAAATTGTTGGAATCGTTGGTCAACTTGCAAGTTATAGTCATATATCCGGGATGATGCACCACGTCGGCGTGCTGTCTCATTAACGTAGGAGGGTGCACGCAGACGTTATTTTTGCAGAACAATGCCTCGCCGTCTTGATAAACGACGCGCCGGTTGTCCTGGCCGCATTCCCCAAGGATATAGGTGCTCGCTCTTCTCCAAATATTCGGAAGAGGCATCGTCGTCTCGTCGATCGAGCGATTACTTGGTCGAGAGTTTATTAGCGATTACGTTACGTTACGTTACGTCAGTTACGTCTACGTACGTAGAGCCGTTAGTTTTCGCTGTAAAAAGACGTGATAAACTTGACTAGAAAACTCTGAAAAGTCTGACCGTTTGTTAATAGGCATGAAAATTGTTTAATTGTTTCTTATATAGACTTACTACGCTTACTTGCGAGATGAGAGACGACGACTCTCTCGCCACTGCGAGAGTCGACGAAAATTCTGAAACGACGAGCGACATTGTTGTTGCGAACGGAGCCAGGTGGAAGAGGACGTAGGACGGAGGGTGAACATAATCTGCGCAATTGTGTAATGGTAATTAAAAGCACCGGATGGATTGGATTCGCCGCGCCAGAGTCCCGCACGACGACTGCTCGTCTTTCTGCGTGGCGTACGTCGTGAATACGTAGGTACGCGAGTACGGTACGCCACTGTATGCGCGAATACGCACGCGACGGCGTTATCAGTTTTATCACAAGCACTCAGCCTCGTTACATACCGTTATTACGTGGTGTACGGAACGTACGGAGCCTCGACGATACGCAATAACACGTATCCGCGTCACGGTATAAACGTCTCGCGTTGTTGGCTTCCGAATTCCACGATAACGAATTGCGAGACTCTGCCATTTTTCACTCTTCTTCGCAGATGATTCGAGTGAAAAAGATGGATATTCTGGAAACCTCGCGATACCTTGCGTTACGAGTTACTGCCGAAACGTACTCGTCATGCACTCGTAATGTACTCGTAATTGAGATAGGTAAAGTAAAATCGACATCATCCGTTAACGTGTCTGTTTCTAAATCGCTGAAAGGCTCAGTTCAGGCTAGCATTCTTACTGCTGGCACTGCTCAATCAGCTCGAGCGTTTACTCGCTCAGTGGCTGCGCCGTCGTCGCTGCCTGCGCGTCGTTCCTGCAGGTAGCGCAAGCACGTCGATTTCGACGAGATCCGCTCGAATTGGCTGGAACTACGTTCTAGCGCGCGCGTCGTGTTGTTGACAGTTGTTAAATTTCATTTTCCGACACACGTACACATATTCGTATTCGATGATGCGTACTCGTATACTCGATAGCGTAGCTCGTCAACGGTGCATAGTACGAAAAATAACGCAGATATCACCCCGCCTTATCTAGCTGCTTATCTTATAGATTGTACTATTAGATCAATATTTCCATTTGATCACGGAACCTACCGCGACTATTCAGCCTATCCTACTATCCGACCCACTGACATTTCGCTACGTTCGCCATAGGCTGTCTCGCAGAGACTGTTTTTATCGATTGTTCACCATCACGTTTTCACGTTTCTTAATCGTAACGTACAAAATTGCGTAACCGTGCACACGTTAAGCGTTTCGCGCTTTTACACTTTTAATCGATCTCTCGTCCAATTTCTCTCCCGTATAAGTACTTGCACAATTTCTTTCTCTCTTTTTCTTATTCGAGGCTAAAGTTACATCAATTATGTTATGAAATTACAACGAATCTCAATCGTTTCACACTTAATTCAGAATGTTGCAATTAAGTCCGAGCTTTAATTGTTTTAATGTATTTGTAATGAAGTAGTAGGTTTCCAAATAATGTAAATGCGTGATGTATAATTGTGTGTGTGAGAGAGAGAGAGATCTTTTAATAATATATGCCATATTGAAACATTAAACATTTGTTACGAATACCTTCCATGAATCACCGTACTATCGATTGCAACGACAGTTTAGTAAAACTCATAGTTAAAGAGTATCTTGTGATCGTTGTCGAGAGCCAGCCCTGACTTAGGTCCGCGTTTAAGATACGATATCGTAGAATATGCTGAATAATGAAAGTCCTCTTGTAGATAACCGTTTATCAGCAAATACCCTACGATAGCCTCTGCGGTTTCTCTCGTAAAATTTGGCACGGGTACGTTAGAAACTCGCAATGACGAGGCACCTTTACCGTACCAAGCGTCTACGAGCTTCAGTGCGGTCAATCGTGTTTCGTTTTGCACAGCTTTAGTCATAATCTGATACAATTGTCTACAATAATGCGCTACGTCGATCTGCTTTCTAACGCTAGGTTTCCTACAATGATCACACATTTCTGCACAGTCGGTCTCTTTCCAATTTTCTTCAAAGTGAGTCGCTATCCAACTCCGTCTACAGGACGTTTGATCTAAGCAGTACGCCAATACTTTATACAAATTTTGCAATCCGACTTTATCTTGAAATACCATCGTACTCAATTTAAATACGTCCGCTAATCTATAGAGCACAAGACACACCGACTTTTTGCCATCTCTACCCGCTCGACCGCTCTCCTGATAAAAATTCTCCATCGATTTGGAAACGCAATGATGAATCACGAATCGCACATCCGGTTTGTCGATACCCAATCCAAAAGCGATAGTTGCCACTACCGCTTGATACTTGCCCGACATCCACTTGGAGTAAACTTCCGATCGGTAGTTGGCTTCGAGCATCGCGTGATAGCATCCAACCTTGACACCTCTGTCTCTCAAATCAGTCGTCAGTTGTTCCGCGTCTTTAATCGTAGTCGTGTAAATTATCCCCGACTTGCCATTAAATCGATTCTTCAATAGATTTTCTATCATCGCGAGACACGTTTCCTTATCTGCCGGTTTGCGACGAACTTCGTAATATAAATTGGGTCTATTGAATGAAGCTCGTAAAACCAGGCAACCGCTGATGTCCAGCATTTTCTGCACGTCTACGATGATTTTAGCCGGAGCCGTCGCAGTGAGACCTAGAATCGGTATTCCAGGGAACATAGATTTCAATACTCCCAAGAACTTGTAATCGGGTCTGAAATCGTGTCCCCATTGACTACAGCAGTGCACTTCGTCGATCGCAAACCGTTCTAGATGCCCCGACTCGTACGCCTTTTGCAGTTTATTCATGAAGCGATTCGACTTTGCCATATATTCCGGCGTTACATAAATCAGTTTAAGTGGACAACTTTTATCCACGAGGGCTGCCATAGTCGTTTTGACGCTTTCCTTGTCAGCCTTTGCGCACAGCATATTAGCCTTTATGTCAAGTTTACGCAATCCGTGCAACTGATCTTCCATCAAGGATATCAATGGTGAAACTACCACCGTTATACCTTTACTCATCACAGCCGGTAATTGATAACATAAACTCTTACCACCACCCGTAGGCATGATCAATATCGCATCTTCCTTGGACATGATCGCGTTCATAGTCGGTAACTGTAACTCTCGTAGCTCTTCTATCTTGAATACGTTCTTTAACGTTTCTGTCAGCTTTACGGACCAAGCGAAATCCTTATTGTCCCAATTGTTCTTGGACAGGGAAAAACTTTTCTTTAAAAGAGCATCGTCGCGCAATTTCTCTTTCCGTCGTGTCAATAATTTCTTGCGGTCTTGCAATTTCTGCAGCTCGTTCTCTATCTGTTGTAGCTCGTAATCAATAGCAGCTATCTCGTTGTTCTCCGTAGCTAAAATTTTCGAGAACAAGTTCTTAGAGTAATCTGTGTAATCTCGTTGACAAGGAATTGAGCTAACAAGGGGAATTTTTGCAATACCATTTATCCAGATACGGTGAACGCTGAGGTCAGATTATCTTCTTCTCAACAACCAATGAAGGAAAAGATAACGTGACTTTGGCGTTTACCGTATCTGGATTCACGTTATTGCAAAAACTCGATAATATTACCAACGATTACTTGTATCATAAACCGCTAGGAAGTAGTATCTTGCCGATACGAATCTCGAGACTGAAATTAATTAATGACGTGTCTCTCTCTCTCTCTCTCTCTCTCTCTCTCTCTCTCTCTCTCTCTCTCTCTACTCGTAATGTTGAATTTAATGACAAATGCAAAAGCAAAGAATGTACTACGGATTTTAGGAATGTTACAGCAAACGTTTTGTTTTACACTTAACCAACCTTGTTGACACTCGTCATCTATGATAATTACGTCTCTAGTGTGGTTAGTGGACATTCTAATCGACTATATCCTTCTCGTTGAAATCCAAAAGCCGTGAAATTTAATGAATCACAAGGACGCATTTGTGTCTTATGAACATTGAATTTTTATTATTGGCCCTAACCTACAACATTTTGCCACATTTTACATGATTTCACCAGATTTCACCAGATTTCACCAGATTTCACCAGATTTCAGATATCAAAAGAGGTGCATTCAGAATTCAGATCAGACGGTGTTATGCGTCGTTTACAATTTGCGAAGTAAGCTTGATTTAAGAAGTAGGAGTAAAAAATTGACCAATCACAGTCGATTGTGAAAAGAATAATCGACTGTGATTGGTCAATTTCTTACTCTTAC
>NW_017256572.1:473242-477989 GCF_001594055.1 Mycetomoellerius zeteki
GCAGGCTTTAGAGTAAGAAATTGACCAATCACACTCACGAATGTGAGAAGAATAATCGACTGTGATCGGTCAATTTTTTACTTCTTAAAAAAACCGAAGGTTTGTTCGCGTCGCATGCTCCAACATGTTCCAATATGCTCCTACGATAGCTCTTACTCACTCCAACGCGCTTGGTAGATTGACGACATGGGATTTCGAAAAGCGTATTGCTGGATTCACCCTGCATCCGATTTTCGTCGTACGACGCTCCGCAACCAATCGGAAAACAGGATTCCGATGAATTTTGCTTCGTATTATCGGAATCCCGTTTTCTAATTGGATGCAGACCATTTCGTACATACGACGAAAATCGGATGCAGGGTGAATTTAGCAGCATAAGATTTCTGATAGGTTGAAATTCTTATTTTCTGTTCTCCGTTCCCTGTTCCTTTCGTTCTGTGCAGTCCCTGAAGCTATCGTGCGCGTGAGCATACCCTCGTCTCTATACCACGATCTCGTATGCGCTCGTATGCGCTCGTATGCGCTCGTATGCGCTCGTATGCGCTCGTATGCGCTCGTATTGTATGTCTATGGGAGATCCAAGCAGAGGGTCTAGAAGAATTGTTTTTATCCGTAATTGTCTCTTGCATATTCGTTTCGTTAGAAATTTTCAAGTCTTTCACAATGTCCGATGATTCCGAATATGACGTAGAACCGGAAGAGGTTGACATTTACAAAAGGAAATATCAATTGCTACTGGATAGATGTCAAGTTTTACAACAGGTTAAGTTTCTCTTCCTTGTGGAACGAAATCGTTATCCGACGGTTTTTTTTTAACTATATAGTATTTTTTAAATGATAGGAAAATGAAAGGTTGGTCTACAGAATCCAGAAAGTAAGGAAGCTTCTTCGACGCACGAGGAAAGAGAAAAAGTTAGTTTTATTACAAGTTATATTGTTTAATATCTAAAATTTCCTTACATTTTCGTCGTCCCTGATATTGATTCTTAGATTCTTGATCGATCGATTGGATCGACATGGAGATCGATGGCGGGAAGCTCCAATGGGTGTACTTGAAGAGAACAGCGTGTTTCAAACGACTCCAAAATTGGAGAAAGGAGGAAAAGGTACCTCTCATAGTGCTAAGGAGGAGAAGCCCAGGAAAGGAGCGAAAAGAAAGACCACGAAAGCTGATCCGAACGCACCAAAAAGACCCGCTAATCCTTTCTTCCAATTTTGTCAAGAGCAAAGACCTCGTGTGATGGAACGTTTAGCTGGAGAACCAGAGCCCAGTAAGCAAGAACTTACTAGACAATTGGCAACTACTTGGAAATCTCTCAGTTCTGAGGATAAAAAAGTAAGATGTAACATTATGTATTGTATGAATATTGACTTTGATTGTGTTTCGACTTGTTCATTACATATTGTTTCAGGTGTATTATGACATGTATGAGAGATCCAAAGAGAAGTATGTCGCTGAAATGCAAATATATAATAAGAAGGCTGAAGACGCGCCGTGTCAGTTGCCAGTAAATGTAACGTGATGTTTGGCATTAAAGTAATGAATATTAATTGTGGAAGAAGGATAATCATAGTTTTGTAAAAACTGTATAATAGCAATTGTAAGCAAAAAAATCACAAATGTTTATAGATAGCTCCGTGTATCTGCTTTTGATTCACCAAGCGCGTCTATCAATAACGCATGTGATCAACATTTGATCAACATTGATGGATATATCAAAAACAAGAGCAAGAAACTCCAAAGATAATCCGAGAAATTTTTATGTAGAAAAATTTATATTGAAAAGATAGAGGACTGCGATAAAAAAATAGTGTGATAAAATTCAGGAAATTGAATGAACGACGGACGAATGAGAAAAAAAGAAGATATATATGGATATTTATTTTGTTATTGGACACACCATGACGCATTATACACGGGAACACAAAAATAAAATTTCTCGTTCGGTCATCTCGTATCTTTTACATTGAAAGTTTATGTTAACGACTACATGTAAATATATTTGATAAATATAAAAAGAAAGCGTTTTATCGAAAAATTAAACTTTAAAGTTATCTTTCTCGCGCCGTAAGTACGACATCGTCTGAACGGGGTCATTTTGCTGTACGTGTTTCATAACGGATGGTTCGTGCACTCTCATAAACGGATTTGTCAGCTTTTCGTCTTTAATAGTGCTAGGCACCGTTGGAAGATTATTAGCACGTTGAGTGTGCACCTGATCCAATTTTTGTTGTATCGCCACGTTCCCAGGCTCCACGTATAAACCAAACTTGAGGTTGTTGACTGTATATTCGTGTCCACAATACACCTTCTGTAAATTATAAAAATGATTCGTTTGAGAACTGAATTACAATTTTACTCGAGCGTAACTTACCGTCTCTTCGGGTAAAGAGCCTAGAATCTCGACGAGTGCCTTGTACATTTGATCTGCGGTACCTTCGAAAAATTTTCCACAGCCTCCAGCAAACAGCGTGTCCCCTTTTAAGCGGGTTAAGCATCTATTTATTGTATTTGTGGACATTTTCCCTCCGTTATACACCTAACTTTACCTGTGAATACAGATGGTGAATGTTGTCCTTCTCCCGTAACATAGTAACAAATGTGTCCACGCGTATGACAAGGTGTTGCAAGACACTTGACCGATAAATTGCCAATGTTGAATGTATCATTGTGCATAATTTTATGATTAATGGCTTCTACTCTGTCATCTCCACCGTATATCACAAGATCGGCGAAGCGTTTGGACAGCTTGGCGTTTCCTCCAGCATGATCCCAATGATGATGAGTAGTTAAAACCTTTGTTAATTTGACATCATTTTGTTGGACAGCTGCAGTTACGGCTTCTGGATCGACAGGATCTACAATGGCAGCTTCCTGTGTTTCTTCGTCGATAATCTTTTATGAAATTTCGAAAATATTATATGACGAGAATATAAAGTAAAGATATTGAAAAAGTTTGTACATTTTAACATTTTATCATAACATTTATTCTAAGACTACATTTGCACAGATCGATTGATGCCCAAGTTATTACATCAATGTTAGGAAACTGGCCAACACAGTCACAGTCGTTCCATTCTTCGGAGGAACAGCTATGATTGGCCAGTTTCATAACATCGACGTTATAATTTTGGCCTAAATTAAATAAATCGAGCCGTGTAAACGTAGTCTATGACATTTTATCGTATATCGAATGGCTATAGAGATTTTATATATATATATATATATATATATATATCTTTCTTGTGTAAAACAATACAGTATAAAATATATGTACAAAGAAAGCACGTACTAAATACATATAATTATCTTGAAGGGCTGGTAATATTTGTACTTTCATATTGGAATGATCTACCGTTGCACTTAGACTATGCGATCTGCCATTGACAGAAGCACTCTTTGCTGAAATGTTACAAAGAAAGTAAGTAAAATGCAATTTATAAAATGTATGCATATACAACTTTTGATAGATGAGCATGTTTTGTCTGATACACTTTTATCAATCATAAATTTGAAAATATTGATTAAATAAGATGTAAAATAAAAGAAACGATAAAATAAATAAACTAAAAAATCGACAATGTAATGCAAGGCAAAATATTGGTACTAGTAGTAGCAGTAAACACACAAATGTACATACGGTAGCTACGGCACACAAGGTGATGTCAAACGCAAACGGGAAAATATATAACATACCCCTGAAATACAAAAACGTGAGTTTATTTTCAAGCCATGTTGGACATGCACGTAGTGCAATTTGACGAAACATGATGACAAAGAAACTCGATGTCTCATTTATTTTGTACGCACAAAATTTGTCACTCTTTAGCTTCACCACTTGCCTTGCTGATATGGCAGAAAATGAGATGTAAACATGGTGGAAGGGATTAACGTGGTGTACGCAGTTCGGGCAAACCACGCCCCTTTTGAGAGTCGAGGGTCGAGGACGTCGAGGTCAGTCGAGATACCGCGTTCAGAGTCCTAGACCTGCCAACTGTGAAGAAATAAATGATATTGGCTGCGTTCAGCAGAGAAAGCAGCTTTGCAACTGTTGTAAAATTCTTCAATATGATTGGTTTATACGTTTAGATCTGTAAGGAACCAAAAGCAAGAACCAATCGTATTGAAGAATTTTACAACAGTTGCAAAGCTGCTTTCTCTGCTGAACGCAGCCATTGCTACGACTGATCTCTATGCATCTTCTACGTCAGATCTCGCTACGTGTCCTTTTTCCTCTTCGCGCTTCATTGGCTGCGTTTAGCAGACTCAACAGTTTTGCAACCGTTTTATGATTGTCTGCTGAGATAGGACCATTCTTCTAGATCTAAAAGTATTATCCAATCAGCGCGAAGGAAACTTCCAACAGTTGCAAAACAAACGTTCTGCTGAACGCAGCCATTTATTAAGTAGTATAAAGTGAGTTAATGGGTGCGTTCAGTACTACAACTGCTCACTGAGCGCTCAGTGAGCTCTTGCATCCGATTGGCATATTCCGTTAGAACTAAAAATATAGACCAAACAGATACAAGCGCTCACTGAGCGCTCAGTGAGTGGTCGTGGTACTGGATACACCCATTGGTTGCGGTCCACTTGACGCTACAAACGCTTCTTTGATTAGTCAATTCGTAAAATTCTTTGTTCTGATTGGCCGTTCAAACGCTTCGAAACGTTTGTAGCGTCAAGTGGACCGCAGCCATTAAATGCATCCAGAAGCATGACCGCTCTTAGGCCGGTATTCATAGTCGG
>NW_017256573.1:0-428 GCF_001594055.1 Mycetomoellerius zeteki
CGACAGCAAACATTTTGATGCACACTGTCTGTTGTGAATATTGCGAACAGAAAGTGGTACAGGAAACCAAGTCCGCTGGTGACGTCACTTGGGTCCGCTGAGTCAAAAGTACGTCGAGCCTATCCTGAGCGGAGCGCAAGGAAAAAAAGTGAGGGATGTAGATCACGTGTACGGTGTTTATCTACACAATGATGGACTGATGTTTGGCAATAAACGTTTCGACGTGGATGACGCGGACAACATAATTATCGACGGCGTACGATACGCCGGTACGCCTGGTCTTTACGAGATTTTTAAGAGAATTCCCGACGATCTTTCTATACGGAAGAGGATATGCACAAGTACAAGACCATGCTGCTGGCAACGAACGCGCATAAACGCAAACATCATTCGCAGGGTCGATTATTGTCCAACAGGGGATACAAGTA
>NW_017256573.1:792-1747 GCF_001594055.1 Mycetomoellerius zeteki
AAAAAAGTTAGCTCCGAGAGACGTCGGCTCGTCGACGAATTGCACGCTCCGGCGAGAAGAAATTTTCCGCAAAGGCGCGTCATAGTCCGGAAATACGACGATCCGCGGCAGGCTGATATCGTTGAGATGCGTCCGTACTCGGGATACAACAGAGGTTGTCACTACATACTCACCGTCATCGATGTGTTGAGCAAGTACGCGTGGACCATACCACTCAAGAGCAAGGGCGGAAGCGAGACGGCTGACGCTATCGCTGAGATCGTTCGAGCGAGTAGAAGATGTCCGAAAAATGTGCAAACGGATATGAGGAAGGAGTTTTACAACGCCGATGTGCAGAAAATCTTGAAAAAACACAACGTTATTCACTATTCCACGTATTTGACGTTGAAGGCGTCAGTGGTCGAGCGATTCAATCGTACGCTCAAGAACGACATGTGGAAGATGTTTACTCTCAACGACAATTACAAGTGGGTCGACGAGTTGCCGCGTCTCGTGTCAAATTACAACGCGTGCAAGCATCGCACTATCGGTATGCGACTCTCCGACGTGACTCCCGCGATCGCCCAAAGACTCTTGGACACGGTGTACAGCGCGATAAAAATCGCGGGTCCAGCGAAATTCAAAGTGGGCGATTCGGTACGCGTGAGCAAGTACAAGACGATTTTTGAGAGTTACACGCCGAATTGGACCACCGAGGTGTTTACGATCGTTAAAGTGCAGCGTACCAATCCCGTAACCTATCTACTCGAGGACTATCGCGAAAAATCCGAGTCGCTGGAGCGTTCTACGAGCACGAGTTGCATCGCGCTACTCATCCGGACGTGTATCTCGTGGAGAAAGTACTGCGCAAGAAAGGAGACAAGGTGTACGTCAAGTGGCTGGGATTCGATGGATCGCACAATTCGTCAATACACAAAAACAATGTTGTTTGAAAAAAAATTTTAATTCATGTATT
>NW_017256574.1:0-6416 GCF_001594055.1 Mycetomoellerius zeteki
CGAAAAATGAACAACGGTATAATTTGCGGAGAAAGGCTGCGCGTTTGTATGAGGTAGGTGATTACGTTGAAATTCGTAATGTAGAGGCCACTCCTGGCGTTAATAAAAAGCTGTTACCGAAGTTTAAAGGGCCTTATGTAATAAAGACTGTTCTCGATTGCGATCGATGTGTAATTACTGATGTAGAAGGGTTCCAGTTGACCCAACGACCGTATACTGGTGTCGTAGCGCCGGATCAGATGCGACCCTACATCCATTAATAATTTATAGCGTTTGCGTATTTCTTGCGTTAACTGATGATTCCTTGTGTTGGTTGTGTTAGTTTTAAGCCTAGTGGTAAGTTTTGTGAAACTGTTGTTTTGTGCACTTGTTTGACCGGGACGGTCAATAAGTCAGAATGGCCGAACTGTAGGCATATTTGTGTGAAACTATTTGTGTGAGTGATCACGCTTGTCTCGAGTGTTCTCGTCCTGACTTGTTCGTGCGGGACAGCATGGGTAATGGAAAGTTCTGGCAATCGGAAGTAACGGTTTTTCGGGATCCGTTGATTGGTCGCGTATGATCTTACGATCGCGCATAATTGGTTATCGAGAGATACCCTCCCCCCCCGCAGGGAGGGGAGTGTGCCGGGAGCGCGAGCATTCGTGACGAGCAGTGAGAATTGAGATTGCGAGTAGATTGAGTGACGACTACAGATTTCATCCTGGACGACGACTACAGATTTCATCCTGGACGACGACTACATTATAATAAATAAAAAATATTTTTAAAAATAAGCATTTGAAAAAAATTATTAATTACTTTAAATAATTAGATTTATATGAATTATGAAGAGGAACTTGTTGATATCTTTAACTTCAGATTTAAAAAAAAATGTTTTTTATGACGAATGAAACGTGAGTACATAATTTAAAAACATATTTTTTTAATCTGAATGTCACGTCCGAATTCGCGTTTGCTGTTGATGCGAGAGACGCGACCGGGTCGGTGGAGCGCGAGCGCGGAGCGGGGCGCGCGGGGCGAAGCCTTGGCTTCAGAAGTTAAAGATATTAACTAAGTTCTTCTTCATAATTTAAATAAATAACATTATTTTAAGTAATAAAATAATTTCTTTGTTTGCAATTACTTATTTTGAAAAATATATTTTTTTCAGTATAATAAGTTATTATATTAATTTCTAACTAAATATTTTATTTTTTTAAGTGTTTCACATATTTAATCATAAAAATAATAATATAATTTTTTATTCAAATAAATTATTAAATAAAATAACATATTTCTGTAGAAAAAATAAGTATTTATTTAAATCAAAATTTTTTATTTCAATGTAATGTATTTTTTTTTTAATAAGATAAGTGTCATTTTGTCAGTATAAATGTGTAAATAAATTATGTGTTCATTCTATGTACAGTTCAATTTGTAACGTTTAATAAACGCGATTGTATGATTTATTTTATTTCTTAATATCCGATGACTGATTTGATAATATTTGTTTTTTATTTTTAAAATAATATTTTTCTACAATTATATAATAATTAAATAAAAAAATTCTCTAAATGAAATAAATATTTATTAAAGTTAAAATATTTAATTTCAATGTTATGTATATATGTAATGTATAATGTATATATGTATTGCATAATGTATAATATATTTAATGTATGAAATCAAGAAAAATTTTTTGTTACTTTAAGTGTTAAGTTATTCGCGCTCTGCCCATGATTGATGTTGACCTGTCAGTGAGACTTTGTATAGGACAGGCATAAATTTAACAATCAATTATTAATTGTTAGTTTAGTTTGGGATGAGCGCGAACTCTCTCTCTTTCTCTCTCTCTCTCTCTGAACTTAAAAAAAACTTTCTTAATTACATAAGAATATAAACATTACATTTTTGTTCAAAAGAACGTTTTTTTCTATTTAATAAATTATTATTTCATTGAAGAAAAATGTCATTATTTTTAAGATAAAAATTACATACATTCTGATATATGTAATTTTTGGGTCTGACCAGTTATCGAATCTTAGCAAATGAAATAAATCTTACACATCTTTATTGATATCATAAATTAAACTTTACTTAGCTTGAATATTACATTATTTGCTTATTTGCGCATTTATATTACGACAAAATGCCATTTTTTAAATAAAAAAGATATATTGCATTGAAATTTAATACTTTGACTTAACAAAATGTTTATTTTGTTCGCACAAATGCTTTATTTTCCCTGATGAATTATTTAAATGCAGAAAGTGTTATCATTATTTTTCAGATTAAATATATGCAACGTTCAAAAAAAAATTTAGGTACAAGTTAAAAAATATTTATTATAATAAGAAGAATGTGTTTTTTGAAAACAAGCAATCGAAAACAAAGAAATTATTTATTACTGTAAATAATTTATTTTATTTCAATTTAAAAAAGGATTTAATAGATATTTTTAATTTGAAATTAAAAAAATATGTTTTTAAATTTTTTGTGTACATTTTGTTAGTCATAAAAAAACATATTTTCCGATTCAATACGATGCCGATCAGTGTATTCCAAGAATATGTTTTTTTCGATCAATAAAATGTACACATAATTTAAATGCAGATTTTTTTAATTTTATATTAAAGATATCAACTAAATTCTTTTTTATAATTCAAATAAATCATATTATTTATAGTAATAAATGATTTCTTTGTTATCGAGTGCTTGTTTTAAAAAAATACATTCTTTTCATTATAATAAAAATTTTTTAATTTTTAAATAATATTTTCCTTCTTTAAATGTTGCAAATAATGAATCTTAAAAATTATGGTTACTTTTTTTATTTAATTAATAAATTATTAGTTGTAATAAAATATTTTTTCACTCGAAATAAATATTTAATTAAGTCAAAGAATGTAATTTCCACAAAATGTATTTATTTAATTGAAAGATATTTTTTTCTCAGTGCAGGTATAGTATAGTTGTCATATGCACGCGCGCGCGCGCGCACGCAGAGAGAGAGAGAGAGAGAGAGAGATCCATTCTAACTTTTGCATTAAAATATTTCGGAAACTACAAGGGGTACAGAAAAATATTTCAAATGAAAGTACAACAGTTTCAGTATTTTGGTCATTATGTTTTTCTTCTAAGTGAAGGCACCAAAAAGATATGAAGATCACCTCCACTTTTATAAATGGAGTTGTATAATTTCTTCAAATAATATGATTCCTTTAATTCTTTTGCATATGAAGGTATAATTATATAAGGCAGAAATATTGAAATACTAATACTTTACAAGGTATTTTGTATCTTAATCTGGTACATGTTGAAATAAATTGTTATATATCTTGAAAATAATTAATTTTTTTATAATTACATCTTATAATATACTTTCAGGAATAAGATAAAGAAGTGAATCAAATAGTATAATGAAAACACATAGTTACTTGTTCAAAAAGTTATTACCCATATATTCTTTTCTTAAGCATCTATGTCTATTCTTTACATCAACTAATTCATTTCATTATTTTGTTCGTAAAAGTATTAAGGTACGATTACAAAAAATTAATATTTAACATGTGCCAGAATGAAATATAAAATATCTCGTATACTATTGATTGTTCTATCTTTACCTTGATACTTTTATGTACAGAATAATTAAAGGAACATATTGTGTAAAAAAATTTACATAATTCCATTAAAAGAATTGACGTACATATCCTGATACCTCCATGTAGAAGAAAGCAACTAAAATACGTTCTTGAACGGTTTCACTTTCATGTGAAATATTTTTGTACCTTTGTATCTTTCGATGCCAAAGTTAGAATGAGTGTGTGTATGATTGTGTGTGTGTGTGTGTGTGTGTGTGTGTGTGTGTGTGTGTGTACATATATATATATTTTAACAACTCTTCGAAGACGTTCGTACACTGCATCAAAATGGTAGCCTCCCAATTAGAGGGAGAAGAGGTCGCGGTAGACCATCTAGACGTCGCGGACGACCTGCAATAAGATTAATTCAAGGAATGGAAGGTGAGAATTGACATATTTTTAATCATTAATCGCTTATACGTATTTCTTATTTAGTGTATTTATGAAGCTGACATATCATATGATAAGATTTTCATTGTTATAGATATAGTGTCATTTCTCTGGGCTGATTATATTTTAATTTATCATTATTACAGTAACTCCGAGTGCTAATGAAGAAAATGAAAGAACGGAGGAACCAATCGCAAGTATAGAATCTATTGGAAACATGACGAATGAGAGCATAAATGAAGGTATATTATATGTACATATATTTTATTCGTATATCATGAATATTATTGATAGTTATACAGTAATATGATATTCTTATTTTCTTCAACTTATTTTTTATATACTGGAGATGATTAATTACGTTATATATATACGCGCGCGCATGGATGTGTATTTATTTTTTATCATTTTATGTATTTATTATTTTAATAGCTACATCTGATGATATTCGCCCATCTTTTCAAATTACTAAACAAGGTAATAGAGAGTCGGAGAGACACAGCAGCCTTCGCAGATATCGCGGACGGCGCGGTAGACTTGCAAGATTGAATTCATCTAATCGAATTCAACAAGTAAATGGTGAGAAATAACGCGTTTATAATTCATCGCTGATGCGCCTGTATTATTGAATGTATTTATAAAGCTATTATATGTGTTATATGATATATATCGTATGTCATATGATAAGATTTCCATTGTAATAGACTCATTTTTTAATCTATTGTGTATTATGTTTTACCATTATTTCAGGAACTGCAAATACGGTGGAAGAAACCGGAAGGACAGAGGAGTCACTAGCAAACACGGAATCTATTGGAAATGAAATCATTGAAATTTTAGACGAAGGTATTATATTATTGTATATACATATTTTATTATTGTCTTATACCGATATAGGAACATTGATGTAACAATAATAAGATTGGAAGACCGCTTATGTTAAATACAACTTTAAACTTGAGAAGTGCCACAACGGTCTGAACGTTAAGATGTTGAACTATTTTAAATCCATTTTAAATGAATTAAAATTCAAAAATTATAATTGCGTGCCGATATGGTTGTCGGACTTTCAACACAATCAAATCTGAAATATTAATTAAAATAAGTTTAAAATAGTTCAACATCTTAACGTTCAGACCGTTGTGGCGCTTCTCAAGTTTAAAATTGATGTAACATATGATAAAATTCCTATAATTGTAATAGATATGTCAAATTTCTAGTCTGTTGTGTGATTCATTGTGGTTAATCATCGTTTCAGAAAGTCAAGAAGAAAATGTAAGAACGGAGGTCATAAACGTGGACTCTAACAGAAACGAGACAAATGAGATTATATATGATGGTATGAATGTATTATATAAAGTACATTTTATATTTAATCATTATAATTTCATATATTCTTATAATATTATCAATTAGTAATAAAATTATTTTGTTATGTTGACAGATGACCGTATTTATGATATCCCGGAAGACGATTTCAGTACTCTCGGCATTGGTTTATATGAAGACGAACGGGATGATGTACCTTATCATCCTATTCCGTCGAATCCAATATCTGCATTAGGTGAACGCATATATGGTTCATGTTGTACATGCTTGATCACAAATGCCACTCATATGTTTGTACCATGTGGACATTTATGTATTTGCACTAATTGCAAGGAAAGATTGGAGGACAACAAATGTCCGTTATGTCGAGTCGAATACATCAGTTGTATTCGCGCCATTATCACGTAACACTATGGAGAAAAAGTTACGACATGCTACAACCCAGCGCTGCCATTCAGTTACCTAAGTCACTTTTTGTCATTTTTTTTTACAAGTCACTTAAAATCACTTAATGATTATATACAAAATTTGTATATCCGAAGAATACTTCGCCAAAATGTTAAACAATGTTATACGTGTAAGAGTTTCTCCACAATACAGTTGTAAATACTTATAGTTATAAGTATCGTATAATTTTTTTATTAAAATTAATAAATGTTCTTTCGATGATTAAAATGACAAACTTATTTTTCACAAGTAAAAATTTAGAGCATATAATGGTCGAAGCTGTATCTTAGATTATTTCTATGTGAATTCATATATTACATATGTAGTCATTGGAACTGCGTACTGAATTGATTTTTGAGCACATTAACGTCTTTCAAATAGAGTGACTGAGCATCAAATTATTAAATTGTTTGTCAATTTAATTTGTGATATTACTATATGATAGTTTCATTGCGTTTATAAGTCCAGAAAGCCAATTCGGTGCGCCGTTCAAATGACTACATATTTAGTATATTATAAATTCACATAGAAATTATATAAGCATCTACTCTCTAAAAGTGAATTAGTGTATTATTACTGGTTACATCAGTTATAAGTATAGCACTGAAATCATCAGCGAATATTTAC
>NW_017256575.1:0-953 GCF_001594055.1 Mycetomoellerius zeteki
AGATATCATAGCGCTTAAGGTAATGATAATAGACGGGTATTTCGACAGAAATATATAAAACGACATTATCAAACAATCGATAAAATAGAATGTATCAACAAGTAAGAAAATTAAAAAAACACCATATGTTGAAAAGAAAAAAACATATACAATCCATCCGATTATTATCCGAATTATCCAGTTATTTAGCCTTTGGTATTCCTTTAGCATTCCGAGAGCTTCTAACGTTTCGTCTATTATAGCAAGTTCACGTAAGCCCATTTTCAGTTCCTTTAAAAAAATCATGTTGATCGATTATATGCGACGCAGAAAGAAATTATTATAATTTTATATTTAGGAAAAAATTGTTACTCTCAATTAAAAATACGATTAAACAGAAGCATAAAAAATATTAAAAGGTCAAACCAATTAAAAGGTTAAAAAAGAGCTATTAAGAATCGGCGCTGTAATAGGTGCAAAAAGATTGATATAACAATATTTTAATAAAGTATAATTTGTATCCGTTAATTTATTCTTTGCGGACATATTACAGCGCCGATTCCTAATGGCCCTTTTTAACCTTTTAATTGTTTTAATGTTAAGGAATCTTATTTCATTGTAAGTGTTATTAAAAGATCAAGTATTATTATACATATACAGTAATGCATTTTAAAATTTTTACCCTAGAATGATATAAGCAAACGAAAATTAATATAATGGTTGTAAGAGGGACAACATCCATGGTGAATATACGTCTAGTCTGAAAGGAATGAATGTAATATGGGTAGAGACAGTAGTACGTATAAAAGATCCATTTGGCCAAGATGTACAGGCAAGATATATATGGCCTAGGTTGTCCAAGAGGATGTTCGAACATGCCTAAATCACAGAACGAGCCAAAGATCAATAATGGCGCCAGCGCTCTTTCTAGCGTCTCTGTCATAGTTTCCAAATCGTCGACTAGTACTTTTTAA
>NW_017256575.1:4936-6583 GCF_001594055.1 Mycetomoellerius zeteki
AACGTCTATCAATAACACATTTGTTGGTACAATATTCATCGCGGACTGACGTGTCTTTTGAGTGATCTTATCACTTTTAAAACATAGCAGGCTGGTAAAAAAATTTTCATACAGAATTATACATAAACGGTTGTACATAATTTGTAACCGTTTTAAATAAGTTATGTATAAATAAGTAATGTATAACCGTTTATGTATAATTATGTATAAAATTTTTTTACCGGGCTGTAATATTTTAAAAGAGATAAGATCACTCGAAAGACACGTCATTCCGCGATGAATATTGTTTCAGCAAACGTGTTATTGGTAGTCGTCATAGTTAAATATAATATTGTACCAGCAAACTTGTTATTGGTAATCGTTGAAGATCATGCCTATAATGACGAAGATAATAGGATCAAAGTGATACATTCACTCGTCACATTTTTGAAATTAATATTACATTTACAAATAATATATTGCATATTACACCGTAAACATTACAAAAACTAATGTTTTGAATTTGCTACAGGAATTTAAACTTAAAAAGTTTTAGATTAGAACAGTTTAAAGTTTAAAGACAGGAAATTACTTGCGAATAATTGGCCAACATTTTACCTTGCAATTATTCGTTTACAAAAAAAAACATTGTCATGTATGATAAAAAGTATAATAGTATGACTTTGTAGATCATTAATGATATTTAAGTATGAAAATTAAATATTTCAAATATAGATATACGTTAGAAATCTTGCTCTAAATGCTCTAAGCAATTATAGGAATAAAAAAATTTAAGTTATTTATATGGTGACTTGTTATTTTCTATTTTGAATACGTTAGATTCCATATTATTCTACAAGAAATTCTGGAACGATAACTTTGTTCAATATTCAATTACTTTCTGAAATATATTATAATATTCCGAAGATCTTTTTTCGTTAAACATTTGTCGGAATTTACATAATGCGTTAAGATTTTGCGTAAATTGAAATGAAATGATCAAAAAATAACATTTTTAGTCATTTTTAACAATATTAAGTGAAACGAGCTGAGAAATGTTTGAACACAAATAAGTGAGAAGAAAGTTATTTTCAATCAAAGTGGGTTTTAGTGTTCAGTAATATTCATATATACAAGCGACTATACAAATACAATTATACAAATACAATTTTTACAATAAAATGGAAAGTTGTTTTGAAATTATGTCTACGGAAGCAGTCATAACGTGTTAAAAGTAAATGATACAATCATGTCTTAAAATTCATTTGAAAACTCTTGAATTGTACTTTCAGACACACACTCGATAAACTTTATTTAGAAACAAGGTTTTGTTTTGTTGTAAACAATATTGAAAACATTAAAAAATGGTATGTTTTGCTCATTTCATTTCAATTTACTCAAAATCCTGATGTATGTTACGCAAATCTTACCAATGGCATCGTGTTCATCAAGAAAAAATCTTCGGGATGTGTACGTGACACTTCGAAGAAAAAGAAAAGTAACTTTTCGAACGGTGTATGAGCGTATGCAAATGACTGATAACGCTAAATAATAAATGTGCAAGATTGCGAACTCAATACGACGTACGATTCCTTTAAACACTAAAGGAATTTTTTATACCAAATGAAACTTTTCAAATCAATTTAATAGTTAATTACAATTAAAATC
>NW_017256575.1:7187-7551 GCF_001594055.1 Mycetomoellerius zeteki
GTTATCTGGGGCCAGACTTAAGATTGACAACGGTTACCCTGCACGCGTACATCCTAAGAAAACTAAATAAACGTCACAAATAATGGTTTACCCAGCTATATTTTTCGCGGCATAATAAAACTTGACATCCACTCGGAGCAATTTTCCCTCAGACTCGAGAAAATCATAAATTACCTCCCCTTCAACGCACTCGAGATCAACCACGATAGGACCTAAGAAAAAACGTAAATCAGAGCTTGACATTGCAACTTAACGATTGTCCTGGACAAAGGAAAAAACGCCCCTTTTTGAAGTATAAATAGGGGCCCGCGAGAGAACGTGTCGTCAATAGTCAAAAGTTCGTCAGTAGTGAGATGTGAGAAGA
>NW_017256576.1:0-200 GCF_001594055.1 Mycetomoellerius zeteki
GTCGCAGTATGGATCGTGGTCAATGAATGTACTTCATAAACATATGAAACTTTTTCGATAGTAATGGATTTGGATTCACCTGACAATGATTACCCGAAAATATCATGATCTTATCTAATCAGAAAAAAAGATGAAGTATGTTCAAGGTCATGACTTTGATATATATACAGAGTGTCCAGCCCCACTCTTACAATCTCCCA
>NW_017256577.1:0-1768 GCF_001594055.1 Mycetomoellerius zeteki
TAACCAATTATTGCAAATGGTAATAACGACACAGCGATATATTTTGTATGTGGAGAACATTCTAAAAAAATTTATAAAATATTTTCAATTTTAAGTGCTAAAATGAATAGTGTTTATTTTGTAAGACAACGTTGGTAGTATATAATCAATAAATTTCAAATATTCGCTTTTGCATATAAAATAAAAAATGATTAATAAAACTTTTTCTAGCTTACCTTAACTATGGCGTTAGTATGTGTGTATAAATGTTCTAATGTTCTATATATAAACGGATAACACAATTGCTCTGTTTTATAATGTCCCAGTTTTTTACGTAATCATTCGATGAAATTTATTCACATGCCCAAACTTCCATTCGCACTAGTAAAATTACGAATAGAATAATTAAAATTCTTGTTGTAATTATTTACCAGTTCACGTAACTCCTCATCGAGATTATAATTGGACAATTTGTGAAGAAGTACAATTGTTTCGTTTATCTAAAATTGTTTTAAAGCAATACGAAAATTTTTAATAAAATTAAAAATTTCCACTCAAAAAGTTGCGTCATGTGGAAAAAAACTTCGATATGTGTAATTTTAATGTTGCAAAATTGGTGCTTGTGCTTATAATTCTAGTTATAAATAATTAGTACTGTCTTTTAATTTTACTATACCTTATAGTAAACAGTTTGACACACGTAGTTTAATGTGAGAAATAAGATAGAATGCATAATAACCACAAAACATTCATATAAATACTCGCAATATTCATCATATTCAAATACTTTTCGAATATTCACAAGCATCACATATATATTGATCCAGGAAGTTATAGTATTTAAAAACAACCATAACATTTGAAGTAACATTGGTATTTTAAATACTTTGTTTAGTTTGCGACATGCAAAGCATAGCTGTAGGTGGACGTGCCTGTAAAGAAATCGTAATTGTTATAATTAATCAAACCATGAAAACACATACAATAAATACTATCAATAAATAAAATACATTTTTATCGTAGAATTCGATTTAAAATACAATATAATCGTAAATTGCGATTGATTAAAAATGTATGATTATTTCACACACAGTTAAAATTAATTATTCTTGCATATATATATAAAAAAAAAATATATATATACAGAGTCTGTCCCAAAAGTAATGAGAATGATTCCGGAAAAAATACTTTTGTTGAAATCAGCTTCAACACTTAGTAGTCTTCAAAGTATTATCGTGGAGAGTCTATACACCACATCCAACATTGCTGCCACTCTCCATAAGCGCTGGAAGCCTTCAACAGAGACATTGTTCAAGGTCCTTGTCACAGCCGCTTGGACGTTTTCGATGGTCCCAAAATGGTTTCCTTTCAGATCAGATTTGATGCGAGGAAATAAAAAGAAGTCGTACGGGGCCGTGTCTGAGCTCTAGAGTGGTTGGAGAAGCGCTGGAATGTTCTTCGTAGTCAAAACTTCCTCACCGTTAACGCGGTGTGGTTCGACGCGTTGTCGTGGTGAAGGACCCAGGCGCCGACCCTCTGCGCGCGGACGCTCGCGACCCTTTTTCTCAAACGATCGAGTAAAATGCTGCGTTTACTAGTTGATCGTTTGAGAAAAAGGGTCGCGTGCGTCCGTCCAGAAATCCAGCACGCCTGGGTCCTTCACCACGACAACGCGTTAACGGTGAGGAAGTTTTGACTACGAAGAACATTCCAACGCTTCCCCAACCATCCTACAGCCCAGACATGGCCCCGTGCGACTTCTTTTTTTCCCTCGCATCAAATCTGACCT
>NW_017256577.1:1826-2532 GCF_001594055.1 Mycetomoellerius zeteki
CCAAGCGGCTGTGACAAGGACCTTGAACAGTGTCTCTGTTGAATGCTTTCAGCGCTGTTATGAAGAGTGGCAGCAACGTTGGAGGCGGTGTATAGACTCTCAAGGAGAGTATTTTGAAAACTACTAAGTGTATTTTGAAGCTGATTTCAATAAAATATTTTTTCTAAAATCATACTCATTACTTTTAGGACAGTTCCCGTATACATATATATATATATATTTTATATAGAAGCAAGAATAATTAATTTTAACTGTGTGTGACATAATCACACATTTTTAATCAATCGCAATTTACGATTATATTGTAATTTAAATCGAATTCTACGATAAAAATATATTATATTTACTGATAGTATTTATTGTATGTGTCTTCATGGTTTGAGTAATTATAACAATTACGATTTCTTTACAGGCACGTCCATCTACAACTATGCCTTGTATGTCGCAAACTAAACAAAGTATTCAAAATACCAATGTTATTTCAAATATTATGGTTGTTTTTAAATACTACAGCTTCCTGGATCAGTATATATGCGATGCTTACGAGTATTCAAAACGCACTTAAATATAATGAATATTTCGAATATGTATATGAATGTTTTGTGTTCATTATACATTCCATCTTATTTCTCACATTAAACTACGTGTGTCAAACCGTTTACTATAAGGTATAGTAAAATTAAAAGACAGTACTAATTATTTATAA
>NW_017256577.1:4531-4848 GCF_001594055.1 Mycetomoellerius zeteki
TCCCAGTGGGAGTATACCCACTAAAACTCCCGTCGGTATCTGTCTTCAGGTCTAGCGGGGGCGCCTCGGGGACGCGTGCAGCATTCTTCCGAGACGCCCCCCGACCCTGTCGGCCCGAGCCGACGTTAAGCCCTAGGGGGACAGGGAGGGAGATCACCGGTCGGAGTGAGTCGGCTCACTCCGACCGGTGGGCCCCCCTCCCCGTACGGTCTCAACCGCGGAACGGACACGTCCTAATGGGTGGGAGGGGGCACCGCCCTCCCACCCCCCTGCCATCTCTCTTGTTGAGGGAGGGGGGGTCAGATGCGGGGCTCGAG
>NW_017256577.1:5131-6485 GCF_001594055.1 Mycetomoellerius zeteki
TCCCTACCCCATTCGGCCTCCTCCTTCTGCAGCATCACGCGCTCGCAGAAGCCGGAGGCCGCCTTCCAGGAGGCCTCTCTCCGCAACATCTCGCGAATGAGTGCCGGCAGAGAGAGATCTCCTCCTACCTGTTGGACGAGGACATCGCGCTCCGCATCCCACGCGGAGCACTCCGCAATGGTATGCTGCGCGGTGTCCTCGTCCGCGTCACAATGGTGGCAGTGTGGGCTGCGCTCCTTCCCTATACGGTGCAGGTACTCACCGAAACATCCGGTGAGCACCTGCGTGAGCTGGTAGGTGAGTTCGCCCCACCTTCTACCAGCCCACTCCTCGAGGCACGGCCTGACGGCCCCGACGGTCCAGGCCCCGTGCTCTGCTTTCTCCAAGCGGGCGCGCCACTCCGCGAACACCCATTTTTGTGCCATCGTTTTGTAGGCCTCGATCTCACGGTGCGCTAATACGCGCCCCTCTAGACGGGCCACGGCGACCTATCAGTACACCTCGGCCCGTCCTCTCGCGGGCGGCACGCCCGCCAACACCGTCGTCGCGTTATGCGACACCGTCCTGTACGCGCGGACGATGCGCTGGGACAGCCTTCGCTGTACCTGGCACACCGTCATCTTGATGCGGCTGTTGGTCGCCGCATCCTCCGACCAAACGGGGGCTCCATATAGGAGTCCAGCGAGGACGATGTACGCATAGGCGCGGTGGGTCGATCCCCTCGTCCGCTGAGGTTCAGCATCAGACCGGCCAACGCGTCGGCCTGCTTGGACAGCCTGGGAGCCAGCAGGTCGAAGTGACCGCCGAACTCCTAATGTCCGTCGAGGGTGAGACCCATGTATTTCAGCCTTGATGCAGGCCGAACCTATCCTGACCGAGGCCGGAGGCACCCCCCCCCCCCACGCTGTGGAAGAACATCGCCTCCGTCTTGCGGGGGGATACCTTTAGCCCCAGTCTCTCAATGGAGCGCAGCACGCACTCCACCGCGAGACTCGCGCTCGACACCGCCGAATCCCAGTCCCGGCCCCCGGCCACCACAAGGGTGTCGTCGGCGTAACACATCACGTGGCAGCCAGGGGAAGCGCCGCGCCGAGGACCACGTCGTATGCGATGTTCCACAGGAGGGGATCAAGTATGGACCCCTGTGGAATACCGCATCGCACCTCTCTGCTGCACCAGAATCCCCCTTTGCAGCGGAATTCCAGTACCCTATCCCTGAAATAATCGGCGATGATTGCCGATAAGTATTTCAGCACTCCGTGTCGTTGGAGTGCCTCCACCTTTGGCCACGGGAGGATGTAAAATGCGTTGACGATGTCCAGAGACACCGCCAACGCCACCCCCCCGGCCCCCA
>NW_017256577.1:7482-8643 GCF_001594055.1 Mycetomoellerius zeteki
GCGCGGCGAGCCTTCACCAAAGGCAGTCCCTCTCGTCCCCCCCCTCCTCCCGCCTCGAAGAAGCGAGAAGAGGAGGGAGGCCGGCGCACCAGCCGCGGCCACCATCATCTCGATGAGATGGTGGTCGGACATTCCCTCGAGACGGCCGGGGCTGACGCGCCAGCCGCTTACCCAGCGGGAGACCCGTGTGAGATCTACAATGGACTCCCGCGCGCCGCACTCGAAAGTGGGGTGACCTCCCCGATTGAGGAGGTAGAGATCGAGCGAGGCCGCCCAGTCCTCCACCTCCTCCCCCCTTGCGTTGGTGCGGGAGGAACCCCACGCCACTGAGTGGGCGTTGAAGTCCCCCCCACCAAAACAGGAAGGGGGAGCTGCCTACTGAGGCACCCCCCATCCGCCCTAGCAGCTCCCCGTACTCAGCCAACGAGAGGCTGGATATGAAGTAGCATGACATCAAGAGGAGGTCACCCCATTCCCCCAGGACGTACCCCTCCCCCCTCTCCACAATGGAGAAGGGGGGAACCGTCTGCGCTCCGCCAGGTAATTGCCGCTAGACCCCCACAGTTCCCCGTCCAACACGGGCTGTCCGAGAGAGTGTAGGGGTCCGCGATCAATCCCAGACCTGAACCACTCTCCAGGAGGCACTGGACGAACACGTCCTGCCCCCGGAGGAGTGGTTCAGGTTCGACTGGAGAAGCCGGACGCCTACTCTTGACATTCTGTCCCCGTGGCGTCCGCCTCTTCCGTGGCGTCTACTTCCATATTGGTATCGGCCGCCGCGTCACCCCCACCCGCGCTCGGCGCCTTTGCCGGTTGCGCAGGGGGGGCGCGGCGTTCGCCTTGTCGGCCGCGGTCTCGCTACCAGCGGGAGCGCGGGCGGCGCCTGTCCTCTTCTTCCTACCCGCCGTCCGGGCGGCGACACAGCCCTTGGCCGCGCCTATACGATGCCCGGCGGACAGTCCGGCGTCCCTACAGGCCAGACAGCTCGCCGGCTCCGTGCATGTGCCGGCGAGGTGCCCGGCGGCGCCGCATCGATAGCACTCCCCGGACCTGTCCGCCGGGTTATTGCAACCCACAGCACGTGGCCTAGCTCCATGCACCTATAACACTGGAGCGGCCTCGGCTGCAGAAGCTGCACCCGCGCGCTCACCCAGCCGACTG
>NW_017256577.1:8881-12100 GCF_001594055.1 Mycetomoellerius zeteki
CCTTCTTCAATTCGGCCGCGAGGTTTGAGGCTTTCGTCTCTCCCTCGGGGCTCCGGACCTCCCACACGAGGGCATTGGTAATGGCCCTACGTGCAGGGAGGTTATTCCGAGCTCCCCTAGGGGGATCGCCGCCTTGGCCTTTCTCATTGCCTCGGCGTACCCCCCGCCGGGGGGAGCGATGACCGTGACCGCTTCGCGGTGGTCGTATCTTGACCGCCCTTGGACGGGGACCCTCAAGATTCTCCCCCCCTGAAGGTTTCCCTCCAGTCGCCCGGTTGCCAGATGGCTTCGCGGCGCGTCCTACCTTTTTCTTTGCGGCGGCGGTGGTGGCTGCTCGGGTGGCAGCAGGGACGGGCGAGGCCCCCTACGGGCCTCTCTCCGTCCCCGCTGCCCGGCCATCACGGTCCACTCTTCCGCAGCGCTGGTCCCCATCTTATCGGCCCCACAAGTAATTCTCCGCGAATCCCTCGTGGCGCCCACCGATCCCGCCCAGGACCGCGGGTCGGCCCGGCCGGCGACCGACGTGCCATCCCGGCTCGCGGCGGGCGCCTGGGCTTTCATCGTCGAGATCCCGTCCGTCCTCCTACGGCGTTTCCTCCTGCCAGTGAGGACGCGTCCTACGTCCCCCGCCCCGATTCCCGGTGGCGACATTTTCTGCCTGTCCTCATCGGGAGGTGACGGGCGAACACCCTGCTCACGATATTCTCCACCACTCTTTTCAGAATATCTGTGTCGCCCCCGTCACCGGACATTCCGGATATCGACGGGGGGACGGTGGTGTTGGCCGCGGCGTACCGGGCATTGTTCGCGGTCCAGTCCATCACCGCGGCCATCTTTTCAACAACGCTTGGATCATCGTCCAGGCGCTTTCTTTTTCCCTGAAGGGGAGGCTTCCACGCCTCGAGGACGCCCTCCGTTATTGCGGGTGGTGGAGTTCCCGCCCGGGACGCGTCCTCACCAGTTCTCGTACTCACGATACGCGTTATCCGACGCGGTAGCGGGACCTCCGCGCGCGCCTCCGAACCGGGTGAGGCCGGCCGGCCCACCGCCCAGTCTGCCGAATTGCGGCGCCGGGCGAGGTGCCTCTTCATTGATTCCAGTTTTCCGCGGAGCTTATCACGTTCCGCGGAGAGCTCCGCGACCTCTTTTTTGAGGTCGCGGAGCTCCCTGGCCATCGCGAAGCTGTCCGCGGTCCCAGAGTCCCGGCTGGCACCCATCGCGTGGGTCCCCAGGACCGCGGTCACCGCTGTCAGCTCCGTCAGGCTGTGGACGATGTCCCCCTTGATGTTCTTTGAGAGCTCGAGCGACTCCACCACCAGGGCCGCCACCGATGGGAGGGGCTGACGGCCGTATTCGACGGCCAGGTTCTCCTTGAGCCGGCGCTCGTTTCGGCGCGTTCGCGGAGGCTTCGAAGGGTCAACAATGAACACATTGTCTCTTCGAAGCCTCTTGGCGATTCTCTCCCTCGCTGCTCCAGCTTATCGCTAGTGAACTGCCCAACGTGCGAGGGATCGATCGCCGGCCTACCCCGCCCCCTCTTGGCAGGCATCGGGAGAGGGGCCGAAGCGTCTCTCGCTTCGGCCCACGCCCCCGACGACGACTCCTCGGGTTCGACCATCTCGCAGTCCGAAGACTGCGAGGTGGTCCTCCCTTTTCCGCGCACCGCGGACTGCTCGTCGAGAGGGGGGCGATCCGATGTCGAATCCTCCCCCTCTTCCTTCTTCTCAGCCCGGCCCTTCTGCCAAAACTTGGAGTTTAAAGGGCCGGCCTTCTGCCTCACCTCACGGGTGATGGCTCCCGCGAGGCGCCGGGGGTTGGCGATCCAACCCTCCCTTTCAGTCTCAAGATACGCACATAGCTAGGCGCGCCCGGCGAGGAGCTATCCCGCGCCCCCACGAATCCTTCGGCCCGAGAGGGTCGCGAGACCGCCCCACGCAGGCCGCGCACCCACTCGGCGCACCTCGCGGAAGTCTCCCCCTTCCTTATCGAATGGTGAGAGGGTAGATCACCCCACACCCACACCATTCTGCCACCCACTGTCGCCGGGTAAAACCCAGTGTTAGACCCCCAACTCCCATCATTTCTACCCTTAATTATTGGACCAGTCATTCTTGTTTGATCTCACTCCCCACAGCGGCTCCAGTACCCTCACCCGTCCGGGAATATATCTCGAACGGGGCCCCGAGTTCCTCCGGGTGGCTGGCATATGGGTACCCGGAATGTATCATCGGGTGCACTGGCCTCCAGACCCCTTCCTCACCGTGGACGGGCACAGCCCCCTACCCACGGCTTTCGGGGGTCCCACGCCTCCGACCTCATGGGCATCGCTGTGGATGGCGCCACCCGGGAGGCCCCACGGACGGGTCGGGTAACGGAAGCAACGCCCCTTCCGCACCCTAATCCCCGCGGCGACCAGCACACTCACCCGTGGAGAGACCAGTCCCTCCACGGGCGGGCAAACACTGCCCAGCGTCATCGCTTCGGAAAGGACGTTGTCGCGATGACGCCGGGCTACTACGTCCGCCCCCGGCCCTGACCTCGGAATACGTCCGAGCGGCCGCGCGGCCCCTCACCGAGAGAGGCGGGGGGCCCGCATTGGGACCGAAGTCCCTCGCCCCTCTCCTACGGACGAAGTCCGCAACACACCCACAAGAAAATCCCCAGTGCAATGAGCCTAGGCTCTTGGAGATTCTCCCATCCCTGGCGTAAGCCAGCCCGCAGCCAGGAGCATCCAGCTGTCGGGCCGACTCGCCATGCGGGAGCACCCGCTCGGTCACTTTTCGGTTCGGGATCTCGAGGGAACCACCCCATCCCCCAGGGGGGGAGGGGTGAGCCCCACTGGAGCTCGGACCCAGTGGGGGCCGAACCCCACAAACCCGCACGGGCGGGGAGCAAACCTCCCTCTAACGGTACAATGGGGACCCGTCTTAAAAAGGACGGTTCCCCCAGGATCCCTGCCCTTCGTGGAGGGCAGGGATCCCTTGGGGTACCGAACCTAGTGTACAGACTCCTCCTATAAAACGGAGGAGTCCGTATGGGGCACTGTTAGACCCCCAAACACTCCATCTCCGATTGGCTGCCACTGCCAGCAAGCGCCGACAGCGGCCCCAACCGCGAGGAAAGCGCCCGGGGGAGTCCCCTTGCCACGGCAAGGCCGTGCCCCACGAGGGGGTCTTTTTTAACCTTTATTTAACTTTCTTTAACTTCCGAAACGACTGC
>NW_017256578.1:0-217 GCF_001594055.1 Mycetomoellerius zeteki
AAGCCTTCTAATTCCTTTTTATGCTTTCTCCAATACGAGTGCAACTTGGGATAGGCATTTTTGTCCTTATGTATATATCGTCGGAGTATGTTACACCGGTTATACGTACACACGATTCGTGGTTTAATGAGTGCACTTCATATTTAATCGTTTGTAGCTTTCGACCGTAGTGGATTTGGATCCACGAGTTTGTATCAATAAATACATCTTTTGTAAC
>NW_017256579.1:0-633 GCF_001594055.1 Mycetomoellerius zeteki
GATGACTTTCAACGGCCTTTTTCTTTTGACTAAATAAAAAAAGCAATGCGTGGCACAAATGTTCTTTTTCAGGCACAAAACTCGACATGATCACTAAACGATAAAACAAAGACGCTAGTTTTTGGCGGACTCAACTTGTGTGTGTTTGTAGTTAAATGTCAGACGAACAAAATGGCGTATGTATCAAATTAATACGCTGCGTACTTTTCGCTGGGGCCATCTCTTAGTTAAACCGGAAAAGATTTATGCATACACCTTATATATACACATAATTATGTATAACTATATATAACCGTTTATTAGGAGACGCGGTAGTGTCTCCGGCCATGTTAAAAAAAAACCTACTTCAAGATTAATGAAAATGAAATGAAAGACACTTATCCCGAGCAATCAAAGTGCATTTTTCGGGAGTGTATAACTACTAAAATATAAAAAAATTTTAAACGCACGTAATATATCCTGGAAGGCCGCATCGCCACGAGTAATTTGAGCTAAAAAAAAATTAAAATCGGTCAAGTCGTTCTGGACGTATGAGCGGTCGAAAAGTGATGGTTTTCGTGAAAAATGAATACATCTCCTTCTTCTTCTTCTTCTTCTTCTCCTATGTCCGCATTCAAGGCCGTATTAATTATT
>NW_017256580.1:0-618 GCF_001594055.1 Mycetomoellerius zeteki
TTTTCGAGCTCTAAGTACGGATTCGGCATGAGCGACCTCATAAACACATCCACGCTAAATTTCGCTGCAATCGGACAATTTTTTGGCATTTTCGTTCAACTTCGAATTTTCGAGCTCTAAGTACGGATTCGGCATCAACGATCTCATAAACACCTCCACGCTAAATTTCGCTGCAATCGGAGAATTTTTTGGCATTTTCGTTCAACTTCGAATTTTCTAGCTCTAAGTACGATCTTCCGATAATTACTACGAACTGAATAAAGAAGATATTACCGAATGTACAGTCCTGAACAAAAACTTCATATGCCCCGCGATATTCCCCTTAAGGAAAATACGGCAGACGCCAAATTGCCACATTAACATAATATTGCAAAAAAGAAATCGATCCCAATCATTGCAAAATTATACTCAAAACAATGAAGGATACATATTGGAAAGCGCTATCAATTCCTGGGAATTGGATATACTCTGTACCACACGAAGAGACTTTGGAAATTACTTGCTCAAATTTTCACTCAACGGAAAAGATCAAAAGGACCGGCATTATAATCATTCATCAAGGATGCAAAATAAAAACGACTTCATCCATAATGAGCCATTCTACGACGGTAACAACGG
>NW_017256581.1:0-973 GCF_001594055.1 Mycetomoellerius zeteki
CTTTACATATCTTCTCCAAAACAATTATAGTATATGTGCACAAAAATACTCATTTTAAATGCACTTCACATAATTAGTTATTTCTAACATATAAATTGAAATTATTTGTTGCACGACGTGTGCACAATGTTGTAAATAACGGAAATTGCAGATTTTGGGTATTATTGAAATCTGGCATGATCCCTTCGAACTGCTCGATACCGTGCCGACATTATTTTTCGCTGTAGTGACTATAAGTAAAACGTTCTGTACAATATATGCATTACCACAGGTATGTAAAGACGGCATCGCGGCGTATATCGATAAATACTACTGATAAATAAATAATTAACCATAAAAGTAATAGCAAATACGGAAAGTAATGCAAAATTATACCTTATATCTGAACCTTTTTCGAGTCATAGATCAAAATACTTCTAATAAAGATGCACGAGTATTGTCTTTCCCCGAAGTCGGATGAGGAAGAACAGATACAGAATTCGCACGCGCTATATGGACGAAAGATAGGCTACGCTTATACGGGTGACTTTAACAGTACAGTGAAGTGCCAAATATTCGGCACATCAATATATACATTTTTGTTCCTGAATGATTTTGAGAGTCATATCACAATATACCTATTATTAAAAACATTTGATAATCTACGGGATGTTTTAATTCAAATAATATAATTGATTACTTTGAAAGACAAGTATTTTCGGTAAAAATGTTTCGGAAAAAATTTGTATAATTAATGGAAACAAATAATGATAAAAAATCGGTGCTCGATGAATTTTTTAAAGTCGCATGAAGTTTATCGTCATTTTGTAAGACAGCATTAAATGACTTTTTACATAAGATAATTTTTGTAAATTGTTCTGTGCATAAAAGTACTAAATTACGATATGGAATAGCTTGTAATACTAATTATATCATGTCAAAACAGATAATTTATGAAAATTTTCCTGTAATTTAGGTTTTTTACTAAGCCATA
>NW_017256581.1:1132-1363 GCF_001594055.1 Mycetomoellerius zeteki
TTCCAATTTTCATACATTGTAGTTTATGTGACTTTATATACACAGTCTTACTAGCTGTATCCGATGTTCTGTATCTAATAGTGATCGAACACAGTTGCGGTTTGTTCGTAGCTTTAAGGTAAGTTCAGTAAACGATCATGGTTTAAATATAATATATGATTTTTATTAAGATACCAGTCCAAAACACAAAAAAGGAATAATTTGCTGAAAAATTTGTTCCAAAAATTATTC
>NW_017256582.1:0-679 GCF_001594055.1 Mycetomoellerius zeteki
TTTTTCCAATTAAACATCCTGACATCTTACAATTAGTAGGAGATGAATGTAGCGTGTTAATGGTAGAAGCACCAAATTTCAATTTCGATCGGGTTACGGGACTCGTGCGTTGTCGTGTACTGCTCCCGCGCGACCTTTTTCATCCTGTATTACCGTATCGCATCCGTGGGAAATTATTATTCTCGCTTTGTCGCACATGCTGCGAAACATTTTCTCAATCTGCTTGCGCTCACGACGAACCATCGGAACGTGAGTTTGAGGGCACGTGGGTGTTGTGTGAATTGCGCAAAGCAGTTGAGAAAGGTTATCTCGTGACACGGGTAGATGAAATTTGGCAATACCAGTGTACGAAAGGGTTGTTTGCCGGGTATATTAACACCTTCTTACAATTGAAGCAAGAAGCGAGCGGGTGGCCTAGCGAGTGCGAGGGCGATGAAATTGCGAAAGAACGTTACCTTCGAGAGTATGAAGTAACAGAGGGTGTCGTTCTTGATAAAAATAATATCACACGAAATCCCGGACTACGCTCCGTCGCCAAACTCTGTCTCAATTCGTTTTGGGGAAAATTCGGTCAGCGGACAAACCTCGCGAATACCGAAGTAGTAAGAACCTCCCAACGATTCGCTGAGTTATTGTCAAGCCCTGAGCATGAGATAATCGGAATATTACCCGTCAACGA
>NW_017256582.1:1933-2499 GCF_001594055.1 Mycetomoellerius zeteki
CGTTGAGTGCAAGTGAGTTGTGCGATTAAGTGTTGTGCGATCTTTTTTATTCAGCATGAAGAATTTCACCAAGCCTCCTAAGCAGCTTATGGAGGAAGAAGACATCGAAGAGGATATCCCCCTTGCCGAAAATATTAATGAGGATATCCTTGAAGAAGAAGAGGCGGTGGTGGTGGAGGCGGTGGTGGTGGAGGAAGAGGTTATCGAAGAAGATATCCCCCTTGCCGAGAATATTAATGAGGATGTCATTGAAGAAGAAGAGGCGGTGGCGGTGGAGGTGGCGGTGGAGGAGGAGGAAGAGGAAGAGAATATTCCTATAATCGGGCTTGAGGAAAACAATATCGTTATTAGACTTGATCAGCTCTTTGTATCGGAAATTGACCTCTTCTACCGCCTCATTGAGATTGCCGATGAGGTGGTGGAGGTGCTGGAGGAGGAAGATGAAGACTAGGAGTACGCGAGGAGGAGGAGAAGGAGGACGTGGAAGAGGAGGAGGGGGAGGGGGAGGTAAGTCCTTTGTCATATTAAATAATACATAAAATAATACCGCGACGCATGTTGGGGAG
>NW_017256582.1:3114-6091 GCF_001594055.1 Mycetomoellerius zeteki
AATTGTATCGTCTATGCCGAGTTCGATAACGTTTTAGAAATCGATTCCTCGCGTCAAGTCATTGTCGACTTTTCTGGTTAACCCTATGTCTTTTCGCGTGAAAATTATTTTCCCCACTACTATCTTTTTCTCGTTTAATTGCACGCAAGCTGACGAAAACAGCTTCAGTCTTACTCGTGACACCGACGCCGACGATACGTAAAAAAAGAAAAGAGTACCGTAAATTCGAATATCATAATGGATATAGTCATCGAAATACAAGGTTTCCGTGATATCGAAGAAAACTTTATTCCTAAAGAAGTCGCGGTTCTTGCGATTAATGCAACGATCACCGGACACTGGATTATGCTGCCGCCTTATCCATTTCGCGATTTACCCGAGAGAGTAAGACGAGAAAACAACTGGCTTACGCGAAATTATCATGGAATCGAATGGTTCGACGGAGACGCCAATCCCGAATACTTTACTATACATCTGCGAGAAATTACACGACATGCACGCTACATTTATAGCAGAGGACAAGAGAAGACATGTTATCTGAGAAATCTACTCTCCAGAAACGTATATAATCTGGAAAAAATTTCTCCGGCTTTCAAAAATCTACCAGATTTTGAAGGTCGTGGACAACGTTGTACGCATCACGGATTTCGAACCAACGCCGAATCACATTGTGCTTTACGCAACGCTTACAAATTGAAACGTTGGTTAACTATACGAAATAGCAGCAATTCGAGCTGCGATTCCCACAGAAAGTTTGAGCGAGAACGACGTCGAGAGCGAAAAAGCAAATAGCGAACAATTTTCAATTCAATTTAAAAATCAGAAACACGAAATATTTCGCAACAACAAAGCGTGAGGGAAAAATATCGTAACAGAAAAGGCGAACCAAAGCGAGGACGAACAAGCGAAATAGCAGCAATTCGAGCTACGAGAGTCTTCCTTCAGAAAATTCGAGCGAGAGCGACGTCGAGAGCGAAACAGCAGACAGCCGAAATTTTTCGATTCTATTTAAAAATTAGAAACACGATATATTTCGCGACATCGATGCGTGGAAAAATATCGCGACAGAAAAGACGAAGCAAAGTGAGAACGAACAAGCGACAGGCGAGGAGAAAAAAGATCTTCTAGAATTCGCCACGCCGACGGATAGAGATAAAGCTATCACTAGCGTTTCACGAAGGCTAAATTTTGAAAACTCTAGAACGCCCGCATCGCCAAAAGAGGTAAATTCAGAATTTGCACAAACATTTCCTTTTTCACGCTCTCCGTCAACGAGAAATGAATTCGTTGGAAGTTTTAAACGCATTGCATCATCTCAGTGTTCGACATGCGGGGGTCTATCCTGCCGACCGACTGCCGAGGGTGTGGACGAGGTCGACTGCCATTGTCGCTAACACGAACGATCACGATCGACCTGGTCAGCACTGGGTCGCCTTCTACATCGATGAACACGGTACAGGAACGTACTTCGATAGCTTCGAATTGCCGCCGTTGGACTCAAGATTCCTCTTACGTCTTCGCCGAAACTCCACCACGTATCGCTGGAATACGACGACGCTGCAAGGAATGCTTTCTCAAACCTGCGGACAATACTGCTGTGTATTTCTATACTTTATGTGTAATGGTTATAATCTTAGCCAGTTTCTTAGTCTGTTTACCACTGATTGTAAACTCAATGACCGATTGATCGTACAGTTATTTTATAAATTTTTTCTTCATTGTAAACATAAATTCATAAATTCTCATACTATATGCCGTCATGTTCAATCGTGTTTTTAAAAAATAAACGTTTTTGTCTTGTAAATCTCGTCTGTTCCTTACTCTTAACCTCGTCCCCATTTACGGATTAGATAATGTAGATTAAATACACGAAAAAATAAAGAATAAAAGAATTTTGTTTTTAACATAATGTCCGAATCATCATAAGTGACCACGTCGTACCAAATGAATATGTTCGTTCCTGTTTTATCTCGCCTTTCCTCCTAACAAAAAAGGCTCCTAGACTCTAAAATTTTCGTAAAAGATCCCATAAACGTCGGTACGACGCAGACAAAGAGCCACGACAACAAAAAAAACCGACTTAAAGAATAAAGAACTGCGGGATATTCATGCCCGTACCTTTCCCCCTCGTCCCCCTGGTAAAACAATGTCACGTGACCAATTTTCCTAGACTTTCCCATTCTCTATTTTCACTTTCACTCTCTCTCTCAACGCGACCTCTCCCTCACCAATCACCACGCGGACAGCTATGGCCCGAGCCAATCAGCATGTGGGCAGCTATGGCTTGAGCCAATCAAAACGCAACATTTAATTACCACGTTATTCTCACCCTTACGTCGTCCACCAATCAGAGCGCACCATTTCTCCAGACAGATCCGTCTAGGCCACCCCCCATCTGTCTGGAGCTGAAGTGGAGGGGGTTTGTTTTGACGCCGAGAAGGAGTGGAGGGGGTTTGTTTTGACCGGCCGGTGCTTCCCATATATTACTAACGCCTGATTACGATGGTTGTAATTGGTACGGAAGAGAATAACGACAATAAGGCTCTTATATACGTTAAAGGACGTGAAAAACGTTAATGGCTTGCTGATGTACTCGATAGCGACCACTTGACCATTGAGACCGTGGATGCTGATTACAAAGATATAGATTCTTTGAATAATCTAGATGTTACCAATACTATGCGAAGTGTAAAACATGTTAAGAATTGTGCGTTACAAAATGTATTTAAAATATACAACTGGTGATCGCGCAATGCCAAAAGGAATTGTATCGAGTTTAAAAATAAAATATAAGATATTTTTTTTAAATATATTTTAATTTTTTTCCCTTCCCTGTAATACATGTAATATATGTATGTAAGTATGTCCGTACGAACGTATGTAAGAACGTATGTAAGAACGTAAGTACGAACGTGAAAACGTATGTAAGAATGTAAGTACGAATGTAAAAAACGTAAGTATAAACGTAAAACATACG
>NW_017256582.1:6303-7765 GCF_001594055.1 Mycetomoellerius zeteki
AGTACAAACGTAAAAAACGTAAGTACAAACGTAAAAAACGTAAGTATGAACGTGAAAACGTATGTAAGAACGTAAGTACAAACGTAAAAAACGTAAGCGCGAATGTAAAAAAACCTAAGTACTGTGACGTGACGTTTTTCACCGTCCGTCACAAGGGTCGTTCGACCTGGTCGAAGTAGCGCGGCAAATTTGTCCTGTGTCCTCCTGACGCGGAGGGCGGGCGTGCCGACGCTTGTTGCGATTTTCGGGCAAGAATTTGAAAATTTTCGTCGCGTTTCGCGTAACATTTCCTTTTGTAAATTTGTCTAAGAATTTTTAGTATCGGCGGCTGCGGTAGATAGTTTAATGTGCGACACATTCCACCATCTCAAGGAGGCGGCCAAGACGAAGATGGAAGACCACATTGGAGGTCCGAGGCCACCCAGAAGAGGGGGTAGCGCACAGGTGATACCGTTCCATACTGTCTAATTAGCGCCCTGAGCGAAACGTGTTTTGCTGAAGCCACATTCTTTACAGGCGACTATGTCGCGGGAGCGACAAAGGCGGCGTAAGGGGATGGCCACCCTCGGCCACAGAACGAGCGAGGGACCCTGCCGTTGGTGCCGCACGGAAGCCTCTGCTGAGAGGAGATCTCGAGTCCGGAGGCCGAGCGTGTCTGCCAAAGAACCATCGGATCCGGATGACACGCCGGCAACAACAGTGCAGAGGGGACCGTGCGAGCAGCCGAAAGGACGCCAGCCTGGAATCAAATCCCGCGCGCTCAAGGATACAGGGCGCGCGACGCTATAGTAAGTCGCGAGGACTCGTGAAAGCTCGCGAGAAGGCCCGCGGCCAATCAGGGCCGATAAGGATTATCACGTGGGCCCACGGTCGCCTGCGCGCCCCCGAAGGGACCTCGGACCCGACACTTGCGCTGTGGATACCGACCCGATAGGACGTGTGGGAGCACACAGGACAAGGACCAGACAAGCGAGTACCGAGAGGAGTCTGTGGTGAGACGAACTGAACTTTTTGTAAGGCCGCCGATTTCCAAATTGGAGGGATCGCACGCATCCGCAAAACCGTCGTTGGATCCCGTGGGGTTTGATCCTTTCGCGAATGACTGCGTCGCGGCTGCACGCGCGCACCGCGTGATCGTGCCATCCCGTCCGATACTGTCGTGGTTTCGTTGCAATCTCGAGTCAGTTATTTCGCACGCCCGCCGCGGCCACAGCCAGGTCATTTTGTATCGTATTGTCGCGTTATAATTTTGTATCGTATCGTCGCGTTATAACTTTATATTGTATTGTCGCATTATAATCTTGTATCGTATTGTCGCATTATAATCTTGCATCGTAGCGTCGCGTCATGATTTTGTATCGTATTGCTGTGCAATAATTTAGTATCGTATTGCTGCGTTGTTTCGAGTTGCGTACTATCGTCGTCGTCGTAGATCCTAGACTACAGAGGATGTTCATGCGTG
>NW_017256582.1:8133-8405 GCF_001594055.1 Mycetomoellerius zeteki
TTCGTGAGTCTCTACATCTCCGTATTTTAGAGTGAGAACGTACCGAAAAGGTCTCAGAAAGAGTGGCACGCTCTCTCGTGCCTGGCGCCCAATTATTGACGTGAAATTTAGAGTATGTAAGATTTGAGAGAGCCATTGTGGCGTTGAGTTTTTTTTGTTGTCGCGAAAGTATCGCCGAAGGAGAGATAGAGCAATACTCGCGAACGCGCGACGAAGTGGCACCACGCTCGAGAGTGCGGTCGCAGTACGAACGTAAAACGTATGTAAGAACG
>NW_017256583.1:0-34237 GCF_001594055.1 Mycetomoellerius zeteki
GTCTGGCTGCCAGCTTCACTCTCATTATACATTCACATAACTCTCTCTTTTGCGTATAAGCTGCTCAGTATTAAAAATCTCAGTACTAAAAATAGTACACGTAATATAAATTATAGATTAACAGTAGAGCTACAATCGATTATCAAATAATTATTTTGATATGTATATATACAATCAAAATATATACAATCAAATAAAATGTTAAATAGCGATAACACACTCAAAAATACATATATTCATGTGATAATACGCTCAAGTTTAAGAAAAATAAGGGGGGAAGTAGATATAATTAAATGTTAAAGTGTATCTCAGAAATGTTTCGAAATACTTAAAAGTAAAAAAGTAAAAATTATAATAAGTGCTGGCTATTGAATATTGGTGATATTAGCATCATGATGTAACGGCGAGCTACTGAACTAATAATTCCGTAAGTAATCATTAGGATTCGCTATATAATAGCAGAGGTATTAAAGGAGGCCACAATATGTACACTGGCCATGATACTACCTTTTCCTCTAATATATTGTTTTATTTTTATACGCATAAGTTTGCGATAAGATTAAGTGTTTCAAAAGAGAATAATTTTGTTTCGTTATCAGAAATTCTTTTCTCGAGAGAAGGCAGTTAATTATATTATTAATAGTTAATATTTCGCGCTTTCCTGTTATTCGAGAATTATGATATCTGACGATTCATGTTTCGTCATTTTCACATTCTCCACGTTTTCAATTAAGGTGAATGTTAGTCAAATTACATCCGTATCATCTCAAGTTCCGCTTCTAATGAGTTAATCGGAGTATTCGCTTCACTGTGAGTGATCGTCGCGTTACCTTTATACATCAACGAGTCGTTAATTAATAGTTAATATTTCGCGCTTTCCCGTTATTCGAGAATTATGATATCTGACGATTCATGTTTCGTCATTTTCACATTCTCCACGTTTTCAATTAAGGTGAATGTTAGTCAAATTACATCCGTATCATCTCAAGTTCCGCTTCTAATGAGTTAATCGGAGTATTCGCTTCACTGTGAGTGATCGTCGCGTTACCTCTATACATCAACGAGTCGTTAAACGCGAAAGTTAGTACAATCACGCGATTCGATAATCGCTACGATGCTCGTAGGAAATGACCGCTACTTGTCGTGTTTACGTCTTGATAGGTAAAGGCTCGTGTAGATAAATCGCAACACGCAAAATGCATTCGTAACGTTTATCATGACACAATTAGAAGCGTCAATGGTACTATTGATTGCTTCTGATTGACTGTCTAATATCGTGACAGGTTGCGAATGCGTTTTGTGTGTTGCAACTTATCTAAGGTTTGTTTTCTGTAGCTGAATTATAGCGTACGCTTTGAAACTTAAAGTGAGATAGATATATGTTTGATATTTGGCGAAAACGAGAAAGAAAGTTCTATATAGTACAGTCTAATACGAGAATAAAAGAAAGACCTCTACACAGAAAGAACAATTTTGCTGAAATATCTAAAAATTTAGCTAGATATAGATCTGAAAATAAATTTGTTGGGCCCTCAAATTAATTACGCAGGAATTTCAAATATAATAATCGATGCTGTAAAAAGTTTGACGTTATAACAAACAGTTTGAGCGTTCTACATAATTATTTTGATAGTCCAACAAAATTATTTTCGGATATGTTTCCGTGTAGAATGCGTTCTGTTTCACACATGATGCGCATGGTGTATCCTTGTTATGTTCACTGAATGTTAAAAAAAGATAAAATGATACATCATGCGCGAAACGGAACACTCTTGGACGAGTCTGAACGTGTCGTTACGTGGTTCACGCCGCTGCGTGTCTGACCGAATCTAACCCCCGCGCGGGGTAACGCGCGACCTTTCGCCAAATAAACAGCACTGGCTGTACGATGTGCAAAAATGACCGATTCGTCATCGTTACAAAATATTTTACATCGCGTTATGAAATAAACAAAACAACCCGTGCTGTATATTCTGCCTCTATCTCGGATGATTTCGAACACCGAGCTAATAAAATGTAATATTTGTTTGAAGATTGAAATCTGTTTTATTAAATTGAAAGTATTATGTAAATTAACTTATTTTACTATTATTATTGTCAATGTTTTATTGAATGTAAATATGACGTGACGAATGTTGTCAAATTAAATTGAGTCTTCGTTTATTAATGCTTCGGAGCTGACGGTGGATCTATTGGACTCACTCAATTATAAATTTCTTTAGTAAAAATGTCGAATAATTCAATTTTCTTTATGTTACGTTTGCAAATTTGAATTATTCTTATTAAAATGTACATACAGAAGATTATATACATACTGTATGCAAATAATAATTACTTGTTTCAAATATTTCAAAAGTTCATATATCCGTAAATCTATCGCATGACATCACAAGCATTAAATTTATTCAAAATATAAATTTCTGAATCCTAGTAAGTTTAATACTTCAATCAAAACTATTAAATTAAAACAAATGCTCGAATTGCTTATTATATAAAAAAAAGTCATTTCTTCGATCAATTTTATAAAATATTTTTCAAAAGAATTCTTATTTTGAGTACATATTAATAGGTAATATTTTTCTAAATAAGTTCTGTATTTTATGAGATTATCATTAAGAAAATATTCTTTGTTAAAGATAACTGTTACTTAAAGAAAGTAAATTGAATAGTCTTTTATTAGCAATAGAAATTTTCTGTGTATACTTATAAGTGAAATATATCCATTTTTTTATACGAGTTATATCATTTTGGTTTCTAGAAATTAATTAACATAAATTAAATATAGGTCTTATAGAGAAAGTGTCAGTAACTGTGTTACAAATTTTGGCCTTAGCTCCGGAAGGTTGAATCGCGTTGCGTTGCTCAAAGAACTCACTGGTTGGACTCTTGAGCAGAAACGTGACTATAAAGAAATAAAATGCGGTCCATAGAAATCCCGGACTTTCGGGAAATTCAAGAATCGAGAGAATTTTGGAATATAAAGTGCACAGAAATCAACGATCTGATAAAATTCTAGAACCGCATAGGATTCGAGGATTTGAATATTAGAGATTTCAGATTGCAACGACGTCGTTATTTAAATCGGTTTCGCATTCCGTTGAGCTTCGACTTTGTTCCATGCGACACGTTTATTTTCTCCTATGTTCGAACAAAATCATAGCTTACCGTAACATACCGTCCATCTTCGTAAAAGTTTCCGCTTTTCGGTCGCATATGCTGCGGCATTACCATGCGTCTTGCGCGTTCGGCGACATTATTAAATCGTGAATTTTTGTAGAGCTCGTGATATATATATATCTGCCACTTGGCTTGCCGTTATGTCACAACCTGACGACGAAAACCGGGGAAATTATGCTCGGCGCGAATTCGGGGCCGAAACTTTAGTCTAGAGGATTGGGCTGCTTTACATATCGATTCTTCGTGTTAATATGGATCCGCGTTTTCTCACTCTCGTTCGTTTGCTATTCTGTTACAGAACGAAGCCGGCAGAGTGCGAGGGAGTGCCGTGCTCGTAAGAAGCTGAGGTATCAGTACCTGGAGGAGCTTGTGGCCGATCGAGAAAAGGCGGTGCTTGCTCTGCGGAAAGAGCTCGAGATGGTGAGTCATATTCTTAACCTTTCTATAAATGAACGAGCGAGAATGGAGAGCAAAGAATCCAGGATTTTCTCCTTTAAAAATCAATGGTCATTGCGACGAATAAGCTGCGTGTTGCAATAAGATAAATGATAAATGCTTATGAATAAATTGCGGCTTATATTAATAAATTTTGTTAGACTTGAGTATTTTACAATTGGCAGAAAATGTGAAAATATTATACTGTACTTTTTTTAATAAAACTTAAATGTAATTCTTTCTTAGCGGAAGTATTAAAGAAAATTAAGCATCGTTTACTTTTATATTTCAATATTTCAGTTTTTATAACTAACTTTCTTTTTTAAATATAAATACCGATATTTTATCGAAGTGAAAACTTAAAGTTGAAATATTATAGATAATGTTTCGATATTTATTCTGACATTTATTTCGCGAAAAGTTCACGAGTTTTAACAGCTTATAGTTTGAAAATTGTTAGCATATAATTTTAATAAAAGCAATTTTTACATTTTACGAAGCACTGTAACACACTTTCTAAAGCATCTTGTATATTTATATAAATCACCGTTTATAATTAAGACAGAAATCAAATATATCTAAAAATTTATTTATATCAATTTTTGATTGTACTATATCATTAATCGAATAAAATAGAAACAAAAGCTATAATAAATTCGCTTTTTTATTGAGAAAAAAATATGTGCTTTAAAGTTCTCTGAATTAGTTGTATCTCGAACATAAAGGAAAGCAGATTCTTCGGAAGCTGGAGAACCTCGAAACTTTTTCTTTTCCATCGCCTTTCTCATCGTCTTCCTTATCGTCTTCCTTAAACCTTCCTTCGAAGTGCAAACTAAGTTACTCGCAAAAGTGTAAAGTTCTGGCGAAATACAAAGGTTCGCTCTTTAGCAATACTGCTAGCTTTGTTTTGTTTTGTCGCAGAAAAGCACTCGTATTTGTTAGAATTATTTGAGTACTTCACGCGGGTTCGTTCGACAGTTTATTTATTTTTGTGAGCTTCTATAGTAGGAAATATTTCATACAAATAATTTCTATCATTTATATGAAAATTAGTGTTTTCTTTATTCGATTACGATTTATATTACGTAAAAAAATAATATTATATTAATATCAGCCAACAACAATCTGATTGCAAATAATCTTGTTAATTTAATCACAATTAATAAATTAAATAATATTTTATTAAAACAAGAGCATAGTGTATTTATTTTATTAATACTTATGCTATCATTAAATCTACAAGATTATTTTCAATTAAACTGTTGTCGACTAATATATTATTTTTCCGTAATAAATCTGAATGAAGTTCAACGATAGAATAATAGAGAACAAGGTTCTACTTATAAAAAAATCTCGAAATAAAGAATTATCGTTTATTGATTATTGATTGGTCGCATTCGTTGTTCTTGTCTTCTTCGCCGTACGGAAATGCTCGTTAACGACGTGCACTGAGAAAATTTAATGTGTCGAGGAGATTATTCAAATCTATTGATTCTGCCGCTGAGTATTGCAAGAGAAGCAGTTGAAAAATTCCAACAAGTCCAGCGTTCTTGCGTATCCATGAGGCCATTCCTAAATCCTTCTGATTCCACCGAAGATCTCCAGCATGACGGTTTAGTACCATTATGAGACATTACGAGACCAGATCGGAGAGACGGAATTTACGTACTTTACACACGATCATTTGTTTTTCTGCAGTATCGTCAGTGGACTCAGGAATTGGACGCCGGACAAGTCCCCGAAGGACTTCAGGCGATGCTGGAGGAACTCGGCTCGCTGAAACGGGAACAGTCCAACAGCAACTAAGTGGCTAAGGAGGCGAGGAATAAGGAAGTCACGTGGATCGAGCCGTTCCATTTATCTTGTTCCTCCGATCGAACCCCCCCCCCCCCTTCGTAGTCGAGCTTTCTTTCCGTCTTCTCTTATCTCCCTTTCCCTTTTACTGTTCTTCGAGGCAATAGGGAATAATTGGCTGGCGTATCTGAAATTTTATCTTTTACTTCGGGTACTTCTATACCGCGATTGATCCATTGAATGAACCGCGAAAAGTGGATTTTCCGGCCTTTTTGAAAAATACGTTTTTTATGCGAAATAGTGAAATTCTTTCCTCCTGTTTTTCCTCCTAATTCTCTCACCGAACGGCGGAATCGTTAGCCTTGATTACCTCGTTACCTCATCATGTTACCTTTTTTTATACGTACATTTTGTTATCGCGACTCGTTACGTTGACACATATTTTTTATTCTCGTTGATTAAGGACATCGGTCGGCCTCATGTTTAGAATGTACCTTCCTTGCATGATCGTTGCGATATAAGAAAGTAATTATAGATATATTACTGTTAACGCCTCGAAGGGAGAAAAACGGTCGTTGTATGTCAAAGTATATCTATATATTCAGTATTGTCTGTTTGAAAAGGGCGTCGTTGCGAGATTTCCTCGTTGACCATTTACCGATTCGTTTGAACTTTATCGACACGCAGTATTTCTTGTACTGCAGAGAATTCATCGTTTTGTACAAATTACGTCATTACAAAAGTTGATTCATATATGTGTACGGAAGAGTCTGATAGTCGAATAAACCAATATTTTTCGATGAAAGAAGAACCTGCTTGATGTTCACCGTTCCTTGCTTTCCTGACTTTCCTATGTGTATGAGAATTATATATCATAATTCTCTGAATATTTTTGAATTACTTTAAAAAACATTTGCATTCACATATTTAAAAAATGATTTTGCTGAAGTTCTAAAAATTTAGCTATCCACAGATCTGGAAATAATTTTATTTAGACTATCAAAATAATTTGTTACACACAAAAAAATACTGTACACAAATAATAATTATTTATTTCAAATATTTTAAAAGAATTTATATGTCCATCATATAATCTATCATAAGTTCATCACAAGCATTACATTTATTGAAAATATATTTTGAATCCCAATAAGTTTGCTACTTCGATCAGGATTATTAAATTAAAATTAAAACAAATTTGATTTGCTTTTTACATAAAGTTGCTGCTTCGATCAATTGTATAATATTCTTTAAAAGAAAATAAATTCTTATGAGATTTAATATTGTTAGAAAATAAATTCTTGCTTTGAATACATAATGAGTTTTTCTAAAATTTGTAATATAAGTATATTTTAAGATAATTTTTAAGAAAATATTTTCCTTATTGAAGAGAACCGTTACTTAAAAGAAATAAGTAAATTGAGTAATCTTTTTTTTGCAATAGAATAATATTTTTCCGTAGGATACTCAAACAAGTTGTTAGAACATCAAAATGCTTTTTTGTAACTTTGCTCATTATATGTTGAGTTTCCTCACATAATTATTTTGATGGTCAAAATTATTTTCAGGTCTGTATTTATCTAAATTTAAAATTCTGCAAAATTGTTCTTTTCGTACAAGTCAATTCCGCCGGCGTTATTTCGAAATCGTATTGTGGACATTGCGATGTCGCGGTTTTGCGTAACGGGAATTTGCATATTTTGACGTGGGTTATATCGGGCCATGAAATCTCTCCGCTCCCGTTTACGTAGATTGCGATACGTCCACGGACGATATCATCTCCCGTGTTCGTTCGACGGTACGTTAAAAAGAAGGAAAAATTGATGAATCCAATATCGCCGTTATCACGATTACATTCGGAAATTTAAAACGAATTTTGTTACGTAATTTGGCCCGAAGCTTTTAATCAACTCGAGCAATAACGAGCGAACTTAATGTCACCGTATAGTATGAAGTAATAATTGTAACGATAACGATGTTATAAACGTTGGTATCGATTGAACTGGACAAATAAGAGTATAATCCTTATACGGAGTACATGGATTGATTTAATGATATTTTCTATTTTTTGATCCCTGGACGAATTACTGCTCGCATTTTACTCACTTAGTAGCTTAATGGACGATAAGTGTGTCAGATCAGATTATTCAGATATTTAGCTTTGTGACATTTTGTTATTATTGGAAATGTTCTGTAGTGATTTTGTTCGAGTTCTGTTTTTTTTTTTATAAAGCTGCTATTGATACGAACGAAGTGGCAGCTAACGTGAAAATGCGAGGATTAAATTCGTATATTATACGCAGCTCGGTTGAAATTTTTAGCCAAATATCACGTCGCCTATAAATCACCGTCTCGCCACAATGCACGCGAAATCAGACTTTACTTTCCTATTAAGAAAGAAATATCGATTTCCTTACGTTTCTCACGCGTGGAACGTAGGAAAATCTTGCCAGCATATAAAGCGGAAGTAAAAAAAAATAGAAGAGGGAAATTCATCGTTTTTCTCACCATGGTTGCAATAAATCAGCGTGTTAGGCGGAGTGTAAAGTTGAAATATTGCTCCGTAAATATCAAATTGTACTCAAGTACCGAGCAAAGAACCGAGTACTTCATATTATTATTAAACTTGCTACATAGTAGGTACATAATGTACTTCCTGGTACGATGGCCTTAGTTGTGACAGTGTCCGGAGATGATATATTTTACACGTTGTGTCCGCGGAGTACAAAATAACTGTCTTCTGGATAAAAGATTACATTATATGAGTTTAATAAATTGTATCTGCTAATGCTAATAGTACTTAATAAAATTTTAGTAAAAGATATGACATATATAGATTTTTTAATCGTTCCTTGCGATTAAACTGTGACTATTACCTTTCTGTCGACCTTGTGGAATTTTGCCCTTTCCATTAGCAATCTTGGTCTTTGAGAAAAAATCTTGTATACTTACGAAATCTTTAATGACGAGATTTTACTATCGTAAAAGTCAGACTGTATTTTACTTATTTTTTATGAATTATTTATCTATCAGAATTTAAAATAAAAAAAATATCGACTGTGCCTTTAAAGTCCAATTTGGCTGATAAAAGGTTAAATAGACTTACTGAGAAAAATTTCTGGTTGAAAACGAATGAATCAGAAAATTCTGAGAACCAGTTAGAATTTTCGTTATCTCAATTAAAATTATAATAAGTAGATTTAGGGTGCGTTCAGGAAGACACTATTCGCGCTATGGACGCAAACGCTACCAACGCTGTTCGTGGAGCCAATAGCGCGATAGCGTTGGTAAGCTCCATGAACAACCCTAGCGAGCGTTGGTAGCGTTTAATGTAGAGGATTCTGTTCCCAAGCACCGACGGCACCAACTAAACTTTTCTCTCTTTGCAATTTCGTAGAGTAAATGTACGTAATAAGTCTATAGTACTCGCAATGAATAAAGCGGCGTCTACAATGAAATTTTATGGCGTAAAATTCGAGTGTTCTCCTCATATTTGACCGTGATTAATCAATTTCTTAAGGCTTAAGACTTAAAGCTTAAATTTTACGCTTTAAAATCTTATTGTAGATGCCACTTTATGAAACACAGCCTAAATTTTAATGTACAGGGAACCTATGGACAACTTAGGAACGTATATAACCTATAACGATTGTTGAAACAACATTCAACCTATGTGCGATAATACAGCAGTACTGTTCACAGAGCTTGCAAACGCTAACGCTACCAATACACTACCTCGGAAGAAATAGCGTTGATAGCGCGCAGTTGTGACGTAACACACTACCATTAGTGACGCCATGATCGTGTTTGTTAGCGCTATCTGTAGCTCCACGAACAGTAGCGCTAAATAGCACGAATAGCGTCTCCCCGAATGCACCCTTAATCGAAAAATTCTGATTTGTTCGTTTTTAATTAGAATTTCATGTAATGCAACCACTCTTTTTCCAGCACATATTTATACCTTTTCTTTATATCACTCCACGTTATTTCATAAAGAGTTAAAACGACATAAATAACTTTTCTGCGTCGGACACATAATTGCCTAGCATTTTCCGCATTGTTCTCGACGAATCTTGTGCGAAGTACATTCCTCGTAGATGTTTTGCGAGGAGTATTAGCGGCACTTGCATAAATCGTAAAAAGCTAGCGTCGTGCCCATGTATAATACATATATATGCCCATCTTTTGCGCTGGCATTTAACGATACACAATTCCGTGCGTCATAAACCGTGCACATTCAATTTCGCGTTACCACGGAAAACGCAATTCTTGCTGGATGGACGGACGGACGAACGTGTCGAGCGCAGAGTTCATAAAGTGTAACATTGCAGTGTGAAAAAATAGCGACCACGTTTGGGAACGCGGAAATAAGGAGAAAAAATATGGCTATCCGGCGGAGCGAGAAAATGCTTGCGGGCTCCGCTCTTTCGACCCCGCGGGATTCTCTCGCCGCTTGCTGGAATTTATTCTGATAGCTCGAAAACGTTTTCGGTCAGTACTTATCTCTCTTTTTCTTGGCGAATGCAACGTAATAATGAGTCGCGAGATGGTTCGTTGCACTTTGCGTTTTCAGAATATTCTAGACAATTTGCAATTTCAATCTTGATTCTCTGATTAATTTAGAGAATTAATTTAAAATTCTACCGGTTCAAAATATCGGGCCACGAGCTAGCTTTCAAAAGCGATTAGGAAAAACAGGGTTTACTACCTGGAAAAACTTAGAAAACTTGAAATTTTCGAGGGATTTTTTTACCTTTGAAAATCAAGGATTTTTATGGAATTTTATCGAGATTCAGGGAAATTTTTGGAATTTTACTTTTTTTATCTGTTTTTGAAAATATTATTTCTTTGATCATTTTTTTTGATAATACAAAATGTTGATAATCAGTAATAAATATATGTTCTTGCTGTGTATCTCGCAAATTTTTATTAAAAAAAAAAATAGAATGATAGTAGAAAACAATACTCACAGAATAGAGTAATTCACCGATATTTTTGTATGTATGTATATATTTATGTAGGTATTATATTGCAGCTTTCTTATATTATACGATGGATATTCGCCGCAGTTATAGCAAATGATAAATATAATCTCGTAGAATCTCTGTATTCTATTAATCTTCAATATATAGTTTATTTGCGTTGTTTGTACTGCAATTTATTCCAAAGTTAAATTTAAAAATTTTCTAGTCTTACCTGGAATTTTGAACAAAGATACCTAGGAAATCCAAAAATTCTCACAAGTAACACTACCCAAGTGTTAATCACCGATCGTCTTGAAATTTGGTCTACATATTCTTTAATGGAAAATATTTGATACGTATTTTTTTATATCGGCTAAAAAACATTTTAAGGGGGCTAAAAAAATGTTTTAACATTGTAAAAACTACTATCGCAACGTGTATATTGTGTCACCGTAAAAATTTTTTAATATATAAAACAAGAAACAAAAAACAAAAAAACACAAAAAATAACAAAACTAAAAAAAAATAAATAAAATTAAAAAAAAAATGGGGTCTATAATAGCACTGCAACCTCCTCGCGGTAGACCCTGGAAACTACTATCACAGTAGGCTAACTGCAGGCAAAACAAAGAAGTGTATTTTAAAATAATTATTTATTCTAATTTTGAAAATCTGACTCCAAGTTCGTATTAAGCGACCCCAAAAACACCAGTATTCACATTCTTATGGAAATTAAACAATTTCTTGAAAATTCGTCAGCCATATTGGATACGACATTTTGAATTTTAAAATTCTGACTTCAGATTCGTAATCCCCGATACCAAAAACCCCCAGGTAATACATTTCAGCCAATTTTAAATGTATTTTTCAAACATCCAAGCAAGAAGCCCACGGTGACACAATATACACGTTGCGATAGTAGTTTTTACAATGTTAAAACATTTTTTTAGCCCCCTTAAAATGTTTTTTAGCCGATATAAAAAAATACGTATCAAATATTTTCCATTAAAGAATATGTAGACCAAATTTCAAGACGATCGGTGATTAACACTTGGGTAGTGTTACTTGTCAGAGAACTTTTTTACAAGGTTTCAGTAAACTCTGTAGAATTTTTAGAGAACTAAGCTTTAGATAGATTTGTTATATTTCTTCAAAAAACTATTAATTTCCAGTTTTATATTCGAATAGGATTTTGAGGTTATAAAAATATGTAACACTAAATCTTTATGATATGTAATAAATTCCTTCGATGTTTTCAAGGAAAGATTTATTCCAAATTCTTAAATTTGAAAAGTGATGATATTGTCAATTCATCAATCTAATATCGATTGGTTTGTCTTATTAAAGAGATTGCGATGGACGTATAGTCGATAAAGCGGAAAAGAGAAGAATAAGTAAACGGAAGCTATTTTCCGAGGTGAGCGACGCGCAAAGCCTGCAAACGTGAGCTGAGAAACGAGAAGAAACTCCATCTCCGTCTTTCTTATTCTCCCTTCTTTCCATTTTTTTCTTTATTTGCTCAACGAAATGTGCCTTCGAAGAGATGATACGCGCGGATATTATCGCGCCTCTGCGGTTATTTTAAACAGTATTACGCATAAGCAGATCACGACATCCAATCTATGTTCTTATAATGTTCCATTCTTTCACGAAGATATTGTAAACAGCGCTGTATTAGAGTCATTCGCATATACGAGACATCCAGTTTTTATATTGAAAAATAAAGATTACTCCCGTATTAACAGAAGTTATGATAATTTGAAAGATAAAAATAATCTGTTTCTACAATACCTTATTTGATATATCAAGGCGATTGTTACAACTTGCATTTGGATATATAATATAATAGCATGTCTTTATATATAATATATAATATAAAAAAAGAGAAGAAAAGAAAAACCGAGAACGTCCGGTAAAAACTATCATCACTTAAAGGTAGAGAGGTTTCTAAGTGAGCGGTGAAGCGACTTTTAATTACGCTCCACCGCGCTCACTGAGCGCTACATAACCCTACGGTCCAAAAACACGGCATTAGAGAAATAATAAACAGTAATAAATAAGTAAGGAATATAATATTAAAGATCATCGATAATAGACAAGTTATTTTACATTACGAATTATAACAAATAAACATATTAATCATAGATTAAATCCCTTTTTTACTCAGGAGCGCTGTCATTGAGCGGTCGTGGTACTGAATGCACCCAGTGTATACCGGATACAATGTATATACGATTCGATTATACGGAAAGAATAATTTTGCTGAAGGTACCTAAAAATTTAGCTAGATATAATACAAATTTAAAAATAATTTTATTTAAACCATCAAAGTAATTATGTAGGATTTGACGTTTAAACTGGTTGTTAGAATGTTAAAACTTTGTGCAGCATTGTCACCAATGTTTAAGTGTTCAACATATAATTATTTTAATGGTCCAATACAATTATTTTCAAATCTATATATGATTGATTTTAGATATCTTAGCAAAATATTTTCCGTATAGTGAAAAGAATTGTTTTGTTAAAGTATCTAAATATTTAGCTAAATATATTATACATTTAAAAATAATTTTGTTGGACCATCAAAATAATTATGTACAACTGCTGAAATGTCAAAACTTTTTGCAGCATTGCTCATCATGCTTGAAAATCCTACGTAATTATTTTGATGGTTCAACAAACTATTTTTAGATTAAGCCAAATTTGTAAATATTTTAGCAAAATTATTCTTTTCACGTAAGTATTATACAGAGTATCTATTTTATTGTAAGAAAATTTGAACCAAAAATTTGAGATAGGCCATTTCACGATGTCGAAGAGATCGAGATGTGTTCCGCATGCATCTATCTTCGTATACCGTGAAAAATTGACATTTCCTACATATATCAACGTGTCAATCGTGTCGCGAAAAATATATCTCTAGGAATTTTTTTTTCAAATGCCGAGGATAAACGTTTTTTTCAGTGGTAAATAAACGGAATTGTATACATTCGGCGTGCTGCTGCCCCTACTAACGTTTCCCATGGTGCGTCCCACGCTGTTCAAAGATATATCGCATATAAAAGTCTACAACGGAAGTACTCACTTGATTATTTATGGAATATGCGGTATAAATTATGTATGAAATTATGTAGGCTTACGAAGAAATTTTGGTTTCTCTCTTATATATGAAGCTTTTGTTATGAGGGATTCTTCTTTCTTTGAATTATCGAGAAAATAAAGTAGAGATGTATACGAATATGCGATCACGTGTGATCTCTCATCTTTTGAATAGCAAAGATCGTGTTGAATATTTAAACAGGTTATATATTATCGATTCCGCAAGCTTATCTCAAATTTCAAGTTGATTTTTAATATACGGAAATTTAATATGAAGCACTTATTTAATTTGATTACTTTAATAACGAAGATTTATCATGTTGAAAAATTAAATTATTTGAAACTATTCATAAAATTTGTTTTATAAACTGAAATACTGGTATTTCTTCCTTTCTGTACCTATGATTTATTAAGTGTTGATAAAAGTTCATGGAGTCATCATTAGATGATATTAAAATTTATTTATTTATAATTTTTTTTATTATTATAAATTTATTGTAAAGTTTTTTGTTATTATAATATTAGATGTTTTGCATCACATACTAGCTATATTCTTTGGTTATCAAATTTAATTATGCAGCCTGATAAAGTACAGATTCGTTACTATTTGATATAATCGGAAGAAGAGTGACGTGAAAACTTCCTGAAAGTTTGTAAGTTGTTTCAGTAATTTAATACGGTCTTTTCTGATGATATTAATTTTAATAAAAATCAGAAGCGTCTGTTAAATATTAAAGCATCTGTTAATATTAAATTTGATAATCAAGAAATACGATTGGTATGATGCAGGACATCCAACATTATAACAACATATAATAAAAAAAAATTTTACTATAAGTTGTCTAACATCGAACGGTAACGATACTCCCATAAACTTTCGCAAATATAGATGTATTACCTCGGTAAAAAGTCTCTAACGAGCTTGTGAGTTGAATTACGTACATCGATCTATCTTTTATTCTAATTCTTGAGATGGATTGAGAGATGGAATGCGTATTTTCTTTCATAGGATGACTACTTATGAAATATTATGACAGACGAGGACAAGATGAAGTCGGAGGTACTTGTACTGGTCGCGTTACAATATAATGTACGAGGTCATCTTTGGACGAGGTGGTCTCTTCATCTCTTCATTTTACTGCTCCGCGATAATCAACAGTGGTTATACATTGTGGGACGAAAGTTCTCGGCAGGACCGAGCAATCAAGGTTTACGATTGACCGAATCGTAAACCTATTCTCACCGCGACGAGACACGATTCCTTGATCGTATAAGCCGAATTCCGAGCTAGTGTTGGCCAAATTCTGTACAAATGCGGCATTAATTTCAGTGCCGCGCTCCGCAGAGCGAACAGGTTCGCCAGTATCTCACGATACCACCTCGAGGCACTGCAGAAATTCAGGACTCATATTTGTATCGCTTCAAGTCCGAAATTTCGGAGAGATATACCTTGATCCACCTAAGGAAGAGACAGGGTGATCCTTAGTTCACCTTAGGCGCTTTCTGTGCGCCTTAACTGTTTCGAACAGAGCGTATTGGTTAACCAGTGAAACTATTGTACAGTATAACGAATCGTGTCTATATAATAATTCCGTTAATAAGTCTATATTTTTAACAAAGTAGAATTTAACGGAAAAGTAAATAAGTTATTTATTTGTTTTTTTCAAGTACAGATATTTTGAGAGGTACTTACTCGTATACACTGTTAGAAATTTCGTAATGAATTTAAGTAATATGGTAACAGAAGCTTGTGGTTATGAGGTAGTAACTAAAAAGTAATGAATGGTTTAACTGAAAACTAAGTTACAGCGATCTTAAATGTAATGAATATGCGCATTAAATTTCATGCAAATTCACATAAAATTTTATGGAAAGTATTATACATTAAATTTCATAAAATTTTATAAAAAGTACATTTAATTTCATATGTACACAAATATACTTTTCAGTTACAAATATCATTAAATTTAGTGTTAATGTAATTAAATTTAATATAATATCATGAAATTAAATTCAACTTGTGTAACTTGAAAGTACATTAAATTTCACGATATTTTTAATGTATATGAAGCAGGATTAAAGTAATTCTAATAACTTAGCATTATTTACTGTAATAATTATTTAGATAATTTTGTTTCGATTTTAATCATTCATTTTTAAATGATATTTATATTTGAATCATTTATATTTATATATTTAAGTATAATAATTATTCATTACTCATCTTACAGAAAATTATTTGTGTTACTTGAATAATAGAAATTTATATCTAAATTATATGTAATGCATAATTAATTATTATTCGGATTTTCGATAATAGCTTTTTAATATAATTATTTTTCACCGTCAGTTGAAACAATAATATGTATTAAACTATTTATTATATTGTATATAGAATAAAACTTTAATGGGATTGTGCCACCGTAAGCTTATTTCTGTTAAGAGTAATGGTTCGAGCATGCAAGTAAAATAATGCATCGCGTGTTTTCTTTTCCTTCCTCTCTCTCGCTTTCTCTCTCTGTACACAGGGGATGTGGCTAGAGAATTTTCTTAACTTCAAGACCTCTTTTTACTCTGTGCCTCTCGCGCTCACTTTCCGGAGCACTCAGGAATATCGTTTGCGAACTTTTTGCAAATCCAACAAATTCCGTCCAGGAAATGCGAGCGGGCCAAGTGAGTAACGCCATCAGGCGTTTCTTAAAACGGCCGCGAGGTATAACTCGACGGTTTCATATTATACGTTCTCGGGCCCCGTATTAAGAGATGAAATTTATAGGTCGAGTTTCTACAGTAAACTTAGCCGATATCTCGTCGGGCGAAACAAAGAGTGGGTTCTCTCTCACAGGTTGGCCATCTACGGAGACCCGCCATCTCGGCAGTGGTCTCCTCATTTGCGCTACCTTTCGCAACGCTCTTTTACTCGTGACTAGTTTCCCTCTCCTTTTTATTTTTCCCTCTACCCCTGTTCATCTCTTCTTCCTATTTCTGCGGCGGAATGTCAGCTAAACGACGGCAAGAAGAAGCTGAAAGCTGCTGTCGAGGTAATAGGAACGGTTGCGAGGTGAACGACGAAGAAGTGGCGAGTGGCGAAATGAGGAGTTGAAATGGGGTGCAAGAGGGTGGGTCGTAAAGGTGCGAGGTAGACATTGGAAAGCAGGGAAAAAAGTACTTGCTTCCGAGACGTGGTCCGTGGAGGTGCGCGAAGAAACCGGTCGTCCATTCAGCCCCGCAGTTCGACGATGGGAAGAAGCTTAAATGGTTTTTCCATGGCCCGAATCCGGGTCTAAACGTGTCGAAACTTTTTAACGAGCTCGTTAGGGTTCCGGGAATGACCGGGAAATTAATTATCCTTAAAAAGCCTTCCACTCATCTACGAATATACGATGCTCCTATTCTCTTTTTCCAACTTTCTCATCATTTTTGCTCAATGATCATGAATTCACATGTGAATTCGGTCAATGATCAGTGATGAATTTTTTGTTTCCTACAGAAGAACGTAAATTAATCCTCTTTAGAGTATGGTTCGAGAAAATTAAATTCGTCTAAGTCTACATGGAAAGAAAATGAATAGCAAAAAAATTTAGCTAGCTTTCAATAAAGAATATAAATATTTGAATTTGCAAACAACTGTATTTATCAGAAAATCGTACGTTTTGGTTTCATTCAAGTCATTTTCAGTCATTTATATGTTTCCAGTATTCATCAGGTAAAACAACTAATAATCAATAGGTCTCTCTCTTTCTCTTTCTTTCTCTCTTTTTGACTAGTTGATATATTGAGGGAACTAGTGAGACAGACGCTTCTGAATTATTGAAAGTAGAAGATGTTTCACCTGATAGATATTGAGAACGTATATAAATATAAAAATATTGTCATATATCGCTGAAAGCGGCTTGAATGACGATGAAACGTAGGATTTTCTGATGGATACAGTTATTAAGCAAATATATTCTTTACTGAAATATTTTGCGTACTGATTACCACATACCATATTACTGACAGTAATACGTGGTAATTAGTGCGCAAAATAATCAACTGTTCTTTATTGAATAAATTATTGATAATATTATATTAATATTACTGATTTTTTATATCTTTATGTAGTAAGATTAATAAGAAAACAATATATTTTTTACTGAATAACATTTTAAATGATCATCAGATTAAATTTGCTGGTTATAATCTCATCGATGCCTTGATCTGATTTATTTTGGTATTCTTTTTCTTTTACTGTTGATTGATTTTCTGTCTTGATCTGATTTATTTTGGTATTCTTATTCTTATTCTTGATTGATTTTCTGTTTTGATCTGATTTATTTTGGGATATGGTTCTTATTATTCTTGGTTGCGATTTAAAATTTTCTCAAAATACCGTAATCCGATGACGTTATAAGATCATCAGTAATGCAAACTGCAAATTTTTAATGCTACTTACCGAGATGTGGGGAGAGGACCGAAATAAATGACGACTCGATCGCTTTTGCAACGACGGCGTCCGATTTGCCGTGGATTTATTTTAGATACCAGTAACTTTCGAAACCTTATAGGATATTAGTTGCGAGACACGCGTTTCGTCGATCCCATTCCATTCTCATGAGAATAATCGTTAAATCGGCCGAACGGGATTCTGCGCAAGGGATCGACCAGATTAACTCTCTCGATTGTATCGTGTTGCCTTTACGCAATAATAGAAATGAATGCAATTCATTTAGAAATTTTACACAAATTTTCACCTAGCCTTCGTAAATCGTAATATTGCTCGGTAAAAACATAATTAAATTTTTGTCCTTTATTCCAGATAAAAACGTAACTTGCAAATATGTTTCCGACACGTTTTTGTCTCTTTTTAAACGATTTTTTTAAACGATTCGCGTTGAAATAGAATTTGCCACGCAATGGAGAATTAACGACCATATCGTCGTGGCACAAGGGAAATCGATGCGCTCATTCGAGGCTCCGATGTAATCACCAAGCTCTCTGCTATGATGAAATTTTGGTGCAAAACAGTTTATGCGAGAGCGTAGCCGTATCGAGATAAAAATATCATGCGATTCATCGGAATCGCATGCGACGGTGCGGTATAATTACGGTATAGAATTAAAAAAAATTCATTGTTCAATTCGCGACATGCGCCGGCGTATATGTACGTATACGACGTCAACTTCGATCGTGCAAAATCGTAGGAAAGGCTTATATTTTATCAAGCAACCGTTATCCATCGACTTGGTCGACGTCGCTAGAGAGTTGCTTCGCGATTAGCCCCGTTCGTAGCTCCCCGATGATTACGATTGGTCAAGCTTACCATCTGGAAATCGTGGTCGCCGGTCGATGAGATTAAGAGGTCAGATTTGAAAAAAAAAGAACAATATACCGCGCGAGAGTTACAATCGAGACACATGAATTTTTAGCTACCCATCGACACGACTCCGTGTCTAGATTAAAAAGGATCGAGGACACTCGGTGACCTGGTTCTCCGATCCAACATGGCCGGCTTGACGTGCTAGAGGAATAATATGTTTTTTCGACTTCAGGTACCATATGTACAAGTTGCCATTCACACACGTACGGACATTGCACGCACACACGCACACACGTACGCAAAGCACGTGTCTCTCTCGTTCACGGTTTTACATTCTCAACAATCGTCCACTCGTACTCGAATAAATCGACAGTTTCGTCGTAAGTAATCGGTCGTGATGTATACATAGCATAAATTATTGACTAGGACAGTTTTTGGTTCCGGCTTCGACGAGGAAATCGCTGAGTACAAATTTTAACATCGAGTATGCCCGTGTGGCTAAATTGTTTAAACGTTTATACAAACGCGTTGGTCTTCGTATCGCAGTGATAAGGTGCTTGTTTCCGCCTCGTTATCGTGCTAATTTTCGAATATTTCGCTCTTCGCTTTTAGTCATTTCCCAGTCGCATTAACAGCTTGACTAACAGCCAATTTTGAACCTTTTACCAACGAAGCACGCGAGGCTTGCTTTCTCATTTGACTATCGCATGACGAGTGTATATATCAGTACCGCAACGCTGTAATTGGATATCATAGTGGGTTTCAATCGTTTTACTAAATCGTATTCCACTGTTTGTTAAAATTTATCCAAAGTTTAAATTCCAACCATACGGAGTATTGTTCTTTGAAGTAAATAAATCGTAAATTAAATAATTGGAATGTGCGAATGAGTTATGAGACACAACAACACTAATTTGAATTATCATATAAAGCTTCTAGCGCGTTGGTGTTATCGAGCGCACTTAGCGTAATTCTGCATATATTTTGTCATACATTTGATTTTGCTTCTAGGGTAAGTAATTAAATTGTACAATGGCTTGCCAATAGCTCGTTTCAGTAATCAATAGCACTACAATAGCACTATTCGTGGTAGTTTCGAATTAATGGACTATCGCTTCATTAATACACGCTGTAACATTATTATTGCTCATTATCGGTTAGACTGGACATGGTTAATAAATATGAAAATTTTTCGAAATATGGAGCAAGTCGATTGAATTAAAATTAAATTTTCAAATTAAATCCTAATCTCTACATAAACACAGAAGCAATTAAGAATAATTAGTCAAACTTTTTACAATTTTACTTTGAGAAAAATCAAGCTAGCGTTATTAAAATATTGATTACTCCGACGATAATAATACGTAATACGAGATCATGTATGATATATAACATAGATTATACACACACATACAGATACACGACAATTATAATGTAGAAAATTTTACACGCGTGCACTCAGAGAAAGACATAATGGTAGCAATTACAAAGGTGACAACCATACAAATTTTATATATAAAATTAATGTACATTTATACATATAATTGAATAAACTATTGTATAGTTACAATAATTATAAAATAGTTTATTTGTGTGTGTGTGTGTACATTAATTCGATATATTGTTCTCTTATTCCAAAAGTAACACTATTAAAAAAATATGATTTTTTAGTTATTAGGGGAAGGTCACCGATACCGACATACCACTTTGTTTTTAGACAATATTTCTTAAACAAAAGGTAAAAATACAACTTCAAAAACATAAATACAAACTAAAAAGTGTCTTCTATCAGATAGTATAAGCAGTTTTTATAATACTGTTTGCAATTTTGCAATAATTAAGTTTTTCGTAAGTTATGCAAAAATGAGCGTCTGACAAAATGGGCTTCAAAACTGACATAGTAGGCAATAATGCCAACATTCCTATTCTATAAATAAAAATATATCCTTCTGTAAAGAAAACTATAATAATTTATGAAACTATAAACATTTAAAATGACATAATATTATCAATAATACAGTCACCATTATTTTAATTACGTAATTTGCAAAAGAACACCGAAGAATTTTCTTTTCGGATTCAAATATCTCGGATAGAATTTGTTTTTAGCTGATTTGGTATAGAAATAAGGTACACAAATATATGAGTTATGTACTACTTTAATTAGCTAAACAAATCACGTTTTTATTAGTATTAATAAAGTGCAAAGATTAGTTTTTAAGAAATAAGGGGATGTCGCTTTAGGAGACCTATCGGTCATCGGTCAGTATCGGTGATCTTCCTCTACTATGAAGGAATTATAGATAAGATTACTCTATCAATCATCAAAGTAAAATAACTTAATTTCATAGTCTGTCTGTCAAATATAACATTTGTGTCATTCTTAAACTTTTCGGAGAGACGATAATATCTTTTATAAGAGTGATACATTTTGAATTGTGTCGTTTTTGTAAATAAAAATGAGCGTTTTCTACAGAGAATATTTAGAGTTAAGGCAGTTTTGGTAATCGAAGTTTGAAGAAGAAATTATTTTATTTTGAATCTAGATCAAGGTAAACTGTTAGTAATATTTGGAGTTACATCACTTTTGAATTATTTTGGATTTTTTTAGGAAAATATTACAACTTAAAGAGAGTGATTTTTTAAGGATTATAAAATAAAAGTAACATTGGACCATGTTTCTAAGAATATATTCTTTTGCCGATATTATTATTTGATTAACCTTTGGAGAACCGGAGACCCCTTTAGGGACTCGACAGTGGCGCCATCTTTTTCGCCACTCGATTCCATGACATTGACGAAAAAGTTCTAGCCCTTAAAAAAGTCGATCAAAAACATGCCGGTCCTCAGAAGGTTAATCAATAATTTTTTTCTTTGAAAAATACTTTTTTCCTTTTTTTTATAAAACTTAATTTTTAAAGTTGTGTCACTTTTGGAACAAGGGAATGATATAAAACTTGTATAATTGTTATCTTGTCATTACTATGCTTCTTTGTGAAGCAGATCAAGCGATAAAGGAGCTAAAAGACGGAAGTAAAACTTGCAAGTCCGATCTTATTTTATCTCTAGGAATAACTTAGCGACACGACTGCTCATTGTTAGTCTAACTACAATTTTTATTCGCGGCACTGTGCTCTTAGTCGCGGTACTGACGTTTCACTGACCGTCCTGATATTTTTCGCGAATACTCCTGGCTCCAAGATCCTCGGCGGAAATCGAGTTTATCTATCTACTTACGTACAAAGATGAGAATCGTGGGTAACAGCGAGAAGGATCGAAAGAGGTAAGACAGAGAGAGAGAGAGAGAGAGAGAGAGAGAGAGAGAGAGAGAGAGAGAGAGAGAAGAGAAAGAGAGAGAGAGAAAGAGAGGGAAGGGGAGAGAACGTGTGCATATCTGTATGTGCAGCGGATACCGTGTCGTCTAAGAGACGCGAGGGGTTTCGCAAACTTGGTGATAAAGTTGTAAAGGGTGAGTTTTACTCCCGCTGGGGCAGTGAACTTTTGCCTTCCGTTCCTCTCATCCTATTTCTCTCTCTGTCTCTCTCTTTTCTCTGTATACTTTATATCTCTCTGTTTCCGTTTCGATCACTCGACTCGTTTGCGAGTTACGTTTCGCAGCGTTCGCTGAGAGGATTCCGGCAGTTTAAGGCGTCATCGGACGCTTTATGTTGTAACGGCAGTAATCACGACCGATTATATCCTCCTGCGGGATCTCCTCCTCCAGTGGCTCCATACCTTCAGCGGCCAGGTTGTCGCGAATCTGCACACATAGAGAACGCTGCGATGTAGTAAATGTGATTTATTGACTATACTAAAGCATGGCTTATGATGATTTATACGTTTAGTCCTTTGATATGCGTTACCATAGTCGTCGACTTGTATCGAAGCGTTTGGCGCTCATGGAACAATACTACCAATCATGGCCTATAGCCGTCGATCACTCATTGTAATCCGCATACCTGTACGTCCATGAATCACAAGTCAATGAGCGATTCACGATGTAGCAATGCTCCTATAGATTTAAAAGGTTCTCGAAATGGTCAGACGTACGTAAGAAGATTAAATTGCTCGTATCAGTAAGCAGATCGATACATTTACAAAGTGTACTCATCGCGCATTTAAAAACAGAAGACAGGTCCTCATTTTTCTTCGGTGCATTCCGGTGGCTCGTGAAAAAAGCCGAAATAAATTTTGACGCTGTTTTTAAAACTCGCGCGGCGAGACGGAGAAAGAGAAGCGGCGAAGATGGAAGACCACGGCACTTCGTGAATGTTTTCAGGAAATATCGTGCCTGGTGATTGCCGTTGTAGGAAGCGAAATAAAAAGGTCGGAGCCCGCGTGCTTCCCAGGACGGCGTGGCGCGTCTATGAAAGGTAAAGACGAGCGCATACGGGAGGGTAAAAAGATCAGCGCCGGTGTGCGTATTTCACACGGGCATGCACGGGCGCCCATCAATTTTCGGTGAAGCCCATTAACCTCCCACGGGCTTTAGCCGAAAACGAAGCTTTCGACGGCTGACGAACGCGTCAGCGATGCTCGCGACATGCCGCCCCTTTTCCGCATGATGACGAAAAATCGCCGCGATGTACACGACGTGGATCAGAGATTGCTATTCCGAGACGAGATTAACGCATTTGTAGTCTGCTATATGGACAGCAATTTATGTGCGCCACCAACAAAGTGAGATGGTTGGTAAAAGAGTTGAAAAGAAATTTCATGCATGCACTGAATAAAAGTCTAATTGTAGTTAATAAAGTTTTGATAAAATAATTTCAGTTAAATGTTTGATAAATATAATCAAAATCATTCTGATGGAGATTTCATGCATTTTTTGAACAATTACTGGACAGTATACTAACTTTTGTCTAGTATCTAACTGACAATGAAGAACTATATACTTAAAATTCCAATCAAGATGTAACTATCTGCAGTTATTTCTCAGAAATGATGCGCAAATATATAAATAGATTTTCACTAATAATAATTTATTAATACTAACCAATAACTGGATAGATATTTACGCAAATTACACATATTTTTATCAGGAAAAGTGCTTTACAGCTACTAAATAAATCTACTAAGTTCTTATCCATTTTCTATATACAGTATTGTTACAACTAATGAGAATAAAGTAATACAGACAGTAACTGAATGTGTATCCAGGAAAAACTGCATATACATTTCTGTTAGAGTAACTCCTAATTTTATTATATACTAGAAAGTAAAAATCCTAATTTTATTTTCTAAATATTATTATTTATTTCTAATTATTATTATTAAACAGTTGGTTACTAATATTATTATCTATAATAATATTAATAACCAACTATTATCTAATATTATTATCTATAATAATATTAGAAACAAATATATATAATAATAATATATATATATGTCTCGGTAATCTAAAGGCTTAGGATGCTCGCACGGAATGCAAGAGATCCGAGTTCGACTCCCGGCCGAGGCATTCTTTTTCGCAATAAGTTTATTACAGTTTTTAAGTTGGGAAATTTGGGAGGATTATTAATATTTTAGATTTGATTGCATTGAAAGTCCGACAACCATATCGGCATGCAATTATAATTTCTGAAATTAATTCATTTAAAATGAATTTAGAATAGTTCAACATCTTAACATTCAGACCGTTAGTGGCGCTTCTTAGTTTAAAGTAATATTATTATATTTGATAATGTTTACTATATATTACACCGACACACTAAACAAAATACATTTTCTAGTTATAATATAATATAGTATGTTATATTAAAATACATTAAAATGTATATAAGAGGAAAATTGACAGAATTATTAATTGGCTCGTTGCCCTTCTTTTATTTATTGATTTATTCTAATTGAGCCATATTAACATTTATTTAGAATTATTAATAGCCTTTAAAACAGTTCAGGATAGCATTCTCTTAAGTGCTGTAGTATCCAATATTATTGAACATGTAGTATAATTTGAAGCCGAAGTAATACAAACCACAAAAAAATAATAATGTAGCTAAAAGTAATAATAATGTTGTTATAATTGTATGTAGCTCTAATATTGCCAGACCTTTCTTCAGTGTGCTTTGAAAAATTTTTCGTTATTTGCTATAATATTCATTATGCTTTCTACTCTCTTCTCTACTAATTATTTGAAATTCCGTTACTCTGATGAAAGTTAATAGGTTTGAGTAGATATACCTTCATTAATTAAATAGATACAAGGATTGAAGGTACGCTGTAGTAATACTCGAAGAGAAATGAAAGAAATGAATGTTTCATACAGAGGAAAGGTATAAAAAATGTCATTAAATTTGAGATCCTTCCTGCGCTTCTCCCATGGCGCTTCGAAAAGTAAAATTTTTTTATATCACGAAGAAGAAAAGAGTCTCCCTGATTTGTACTGAAATAATTTATCGATACAGCGTCGGGATGTAAAAAGCTTTTATTGACTTGGAAATGCTGGCCACGTTTTTTTTCCCACTCTTTGTAAAATTTATTTTGCTTTCATAAAGTAAGAAAACGATGTTCTCCGTTTGGGGTCGATCCCACCGGAATACATATTAGGATGGCGTGACGTAAATTTCACTCTCGCCCAAAATCCACCCCGCAGTTTTTCAATTAAACGAACGTCACAGGAAGACGGCGTTCTATCACAAATATTTACGTCATGCAAACGCAACTGTAATTTTTCGGTCATTGGTTATCTGTACTGCGAGAAACCAATATTCTGCGAAGGAAATAGAAGAGCATATATGACTATTAATTGTTAAAAAAATAAGAGAAATTTTCCTAAAATAATGTCTGTAAATTAAAAAATCATTGCAAAGCTTTAAATTTTTTCTCTTATTGATTGAAAAAGAAATATAGTTAAAAAAAACAGGCAAATTGTTGTAAACATTATTTAAGATGAAAATTGTTGAATTTTATTCGACTCATTTTTCCTTCTCTTCCTCTGTTTTATATATATTTTAATATATAACAATGGAGAAATGTTTTAGAAAAAATGGACATATCACGTGTTATGTTAGACGTTTATAAACGTCATTTTTGCTCAACACTCCGTGATGTAAATCCTGTGTACGTAAAGCTTCATTTTGCCGCCTCGCTGAATTTTCAATTAAACGAATACAGAGAGCGATGGCGGCGCGCATCTCCGGCTACGAGACAACGCAGAAAAGGAAATGAGAGGGCGATATAGGAGGACGTCGACAGTCTAATCAAATCCGCCTTTATTGTCGCTTTCATGCCTCGGGCATGTAACGTTACGGTACTTACGGTATAAACGCCAGCAATACGGACGTTTCACAGATATAATAGCCTTTTCTTCGTCAATCTTTCTATATATTCTGCTTTAAAATTGATACTTTTTTTATTTCGAAATTTTATTTCGAATCGTTCGCGTTCGAAGAAACTAGTGACTGAGAGATTAAAAGTTAATAGATGTTGAAGGATTTTCATCATAAATGCTCGAACTGTCTTGTTACAGTCCATATTTTCCTGAATTGGAGAGAGAACTGCACAAAGAGCTGAAAGCCGTGAATTTCTATTCCAAAAATTAAATATCGCGAAATGAAAATTATTCTTGAACTTTGACATTTAAGTTTAATACTTGTATATGAAAAATTAAATTAAATCTACCTTGATTTACTTGCAGAAAATATCTTCATGAACGAGAGCACGTTATATTGAATATGAGATATTAATGGATAAATCTGAAGGACTTTACAACGTGTCAACATCTCATTAAAATTCATATTATTGTTAAAATTGAATTACACAGAAAGCTATTTCTCAATTTCTCTTTTAAAAATTAAATGCCAAAAAAATTAAATTTCCTTGAAACTGATACATTTCAATATACAGGTATACTTATATGAAAAATTTCACGATATAATTGTAATATATAAACAAATTATATAATTATCATAATTTATATTTATATATATATAAAATATATATATTATAAATGTATATATTTAGTTACATGTATCTTGATCGCACTACATTTCGTATTTCTCGAAAATAGACACTTTGGTGGATGATAGTACATCACACTTGCCGATACATATTTTACGTGCTCTGATATTTACGAGACATAAAATTGTTTCGACGAGATAAAATGTGGATGAAATGAGGGTGGAATTTGGAAAAACTCTGTTGGATGTTTTCAGCAGAATGCAGTAGCGATCGATACGTAGCAAGCCAATAATGGTACGGTATGCGCGATGCTAATTGCATTATTGCGTGTGGCATGTTGATGACTGTTCATCAGTGGTTCCGCTAATGAAAGGGATTTGATAATAGGAAGGAAAAATCTTAAGAAGAAAGAGACCGAAATTCAATTCTGCTTTCTGTAAATTGAAAATGAATCCCCGCGATATAATATTCATGAGAAATTGTATCATTACGCTGAAATTGAATTACTTAATTATTTTGGAAAGGACATTATTTCAAATATAATATTAGTATAATTAAAACATTATGTTATATATTTCATATTACATTATTTTTATTATTATACTGTTTCTATTTCTGCTTTTATAAGCACCAATGACAAAGGTAAAGCCTTCGCTATGCGCACACTTTTATAAAAGAAAGGAAAATAACAGCATATGTGCGGTGTAAACCTCTTTCGCAACATTTTGAAATAAATTCCTTTCACGCACACAAAAGAGAAATATGTGGATCACAGTTATTACAATTTATCTTAAAGAACAAAGGGAAGAGTAAATGAAAAAGTCATCTTCGCTCGACATTAGCGTGTTTCAAAGTGGTACGGTGATTTACATAATGCAAGTGTGCACGACACTGATTGCATTACGCCCGAGGAATTTGCACGGTTGTTTCCGGACGGATCCTTACGGACGAGAGTTTGTCGGAGTCGCGGTCTTACGAAACAGTATCAAAGTTCCTTCGAATTCCGTTCCTTCTCGTGCGAGGAACAATAGCAGAATTGAATTTCAAGGTAACGTAATCGCCACCGTTTTGTTCGCCGTGCCGTACTGTAGGCACGACCATTATTTCAGCAATTACAACATTTCTCGCCTGCCTCGTATAACCCGATCCACCGCCAATGACGGTGGAGCGGAAAACGGCGATGAGATGAGTTGGAATTGCTCAAAGGATTTGCCCACCCTCGTCGACCTCATTGCGATGAGAAAAGCGTAGTGCAAATGTGCGTACGCGCGCGCGTGTGTGTGTATGTATGCGCGTCTCAGGTAAGAAGACACGCCGACTTCTCTGCGAATTTGCGTATCGAGAATTAATGGCAAGTTGTCGTCTTCTAGTCGGAAGAAATTGGATTCATAAGATTCGCGCGGAAATTCCATGCGACTCGAGCGCGCTACAAATTATCCTTGGTGTAGAAAGTCACACATTTTCATATTCCGATAATCAAATAATATTCTCTCCGCGGCCGGATCTGGAAAATTGCATCCGCCAAGTTAGATTGGAATAATTTAAAGCGCCGTGACAGGGGAGACGCGCTTACGAATAATACGCGTCCATTAGGCTTCCATTGTGCGTCTCGCAGCTTTCTCACGCGTCCCTTGAAGCCGCGGACGCGACATTTTTTTGCGACACGACGATAAATCATCGGAGAATTCAGAGGATAATTTTAATTCGCCAACATCCTAGCTGAAGCGATCGCTGTGTCTTTGTTCTTATACGGAAACTGACGCTCGGAGGATTGCCGTGTGAACGCAAAATTTACGCTTTCACGTGTAATTCACTGCGGCGCGTTACAATACAAATGTATGTATATACATGTACAAAAGTATATGTACTATACACATTCTTCTCTAAATATAATAAACAACTCCTGCTTCGGACGAATAACCCGCGGTTCCGTTGACCACGCTGCACCGCAATTAAATTATCACAGTAATTTCAACAACGGCCATCCTGAGCGTCCTCAAACATCCGGAACATCCGGCGCACATAATTTCTCACATCATTCCTGTCGGGGCGTGTACCACCGGGTAATATCCGGACTGAAACATTTTCAGGCGCGCTGGAATTCTCATAGGACGATCTGCATTCGACTGCACTCCGCGAAACTGGGCGTTTAACATTGAAATATACGAGACATTAATCGAGTGACCAAAGTGTAGAAGCCGAATCGAATTAGAGAGAGTTTAATTCAATTTCAGTTAAGCGGAGAATGAGATGAATTTTTAATGATACATTTCCATTAGGAAATATCGACACAATATTATAATCAGATAAACGAACATAAAGATCGTTTTTAATCCTTTAGGCATTGCAACTTTAATTTCTCAGTGACGTTGATATTCTCTTTCCCGTCATTATTTCGACAGGAAACTAAACAGTAAAAAGTTATTACTAGTTACTTTTTCTTTTTGTTAAGCGGAGAACAATTGCGATCCTCGTAACTTCATACGTAAACAAGCTTCGAGCGTTGAGTTTTAATTAACGTTGACGAGCGAAGGAAGGTTCCAGGTGCAACGACTCTCCCTGGAACGTCCGAGCTTATCTTTTATCAAGTGTACTTATATTACGAAACGTCAGTGTTGAACGATATGCTGAGCGATACCTCAGAGCCATTTAATACACACGCCGTATGTAGTCGTGGCTGTACGTCATAGGCGTGAATAAGATAGAGAGAAAGAGAGAAAGGAAACCGTTGGATGGGTTAGTGGATAGTGCCAGCTGGTTCTACGACTGGCAACACTCCAAGGGAACAAAAATCACGGTCCACCCAATCGGCTTCTCTCTCTCGTTCGACGATGCAACGCGCAGGCCGGATGCATGATTTGTGTGCTTTATTAAATCCGATATTGGTCGACTCGGCTAACCCGAACCAGGCCATCGGTTATTTCGTGGCAGAAACGAGAGCGCTTTTCTCCGATCTCTTCTCTCTCTCTCTCTCTCTCTCTCTCTCTCTCTCTTCCTCTATCCTTTTATCGATGCGACTTTTCCACTTTCGACACGCGTTCGCTCTTTTCATCAAGCGATGCGAGAAGTTGAATGTGAGGAGAAATGATCCTCTTCTCCTTTTTCCTTTACGACTAGAGAATAATTTACCTGTTCCACTGCCTTGAACACCCGTATAAGATTCAGACCAGCCAACTTCTGAATGTCTTTCTCCGACCATCCATGCGCTAGCAATTCCGCGAAGAGCTCCGGATACTTGCTGACGTCCTCCAGACCCGTTGGTGTCCTGAGACAAAGAATTTATGATGAGACTTTATTAAGATTCGCAGATGAAACCACGCGAGATGATCGATTAGAGATGTCGTAGAGATCGAGTTGCATCTTCTTTCCAGGTGTGTCAATTTGGAAAGCTCAGAATGTAGAAGATATTCAATTATGTAATTATAAAAAACAAAACGTGTAATTATATTACTTTAGCAATATTTACGGTGCTAACATTACGTTGGAAGAAACATTATTTTCAACATTTTTATTGAATCTATAAATTTTATATAGATAAACTAAAATATCTGATATATTATCTAATAAAATGGTTGAAAATGGTATTACACTCTATTTCCGATCTAATAGATTAATCATTACAGAACGATTTTGCTTAAGTATCTACAGATTTAGTTAGATACATTCTGAAAATAATTTTATTTGGACAATTAAATAAAATTATTACGTGATATGATGGTCAAGTTACTTAAAATTGTTTTAATTATTTTAATGGTTCGACAAAATTATTTTCAGATTTGTATCTAGCTAAATTTTTAAATATTTTAGTAAAACTATTCTTTTCGTGTATTAGTCTGATAAAAAAAATTCATTCTTCTTCTTGGAAATTCGTTTCTTTTCATAGAAAACGAAATTTTATCACGATAGTGAAGTGACAGTTGGCAACTTGTCAACAAGGTAACTTCGTCGCATCTGACAGAGTCACAAACAAGGATGAAAATAATTTTGTCTCCTTTCACACCATCTCCGAAAATATTGTTTTAAAACACTGCGCTCTCGCGCCGCGATAAATTTTCGTCGCCCCGTAAAAGTCGATATGGAAATAATGTCCGTCCCGTGAAGCGCCAGCTTGTGAACGTACGGTGTGCACCAAGGCCACAATTTACATGAATATTTCCGCTCGATAAGATAGGGCTTTAATGAAGCAGAAAGCATCGGGAGTTTAAATTAGAAAACTGCTTGAAACTTTTATGGGTCCAACCCCTGGAACTTCGCGTATCCTCGTATTACCGCAGTAATTTTACGTGCACGTGCAAATCTTCTATCTATTGCACCGCGTGAATTATATTTTCGTCCGCTTGAATTATTCAGTGTATATAGGTGATGCGATCGCATTGTAAAAAGCTTTCACATTATTTATGCATGCAAGAGACGCGAATTAAAAAGTTAATTAATATGTGCCTGTGTGAGATTAATGATGCAGTTTTTATTTACGATATTTCCGAAGAGGTGTCTCTTTCTCGAGATAACAGAGAGGATATTCGTCAGTGCACTGAAAGGAAAGCTATTTCGTATTTACACGAATTTGCTGAAGTCTAAAAATTTTGTAGCTAGACACAGATCTGAAAATTTTGTATCGACCATCAAAATAATTATGTAAGACACTTAAACTGGTTACTAGAGTGTTAAAACTTTCTGCTGCATTTTCATCAATATTTAAACGTTCTATAATATGATTATTTTGATTTAACAAAATTATTATCAGATATGTATCTACTAAAATTTTCAGCAAAACTGTTCTATTCGTGTATGACTATAATTGCATGATAATTATAGTTAAGAGTTTCATTTTTATAGTTTCTTCTTCTTCTTTTTCTTACGTTAGGTCTCTGGCCTATGTTACACCTCTCTCACATGCTTGTGGTACCTACGCATGCTGATTATTCAATTGCCACAAACATATGAGACCTATAGTTTTTATGCCGATTCCGAACGGCGGATTTTTCGAGAGGTGTTTCTGTGGGCAAGGATATTCTCGGGAGGTTACCGGCCTTTTCCGAGAGGAGACACGAGCGTAAATATTTTGGTTCTTATTGGGATCGAATCCAGAACCTCTGGCATGATAGACCAGAGCGCTGTCTGCCATGTCACGCTCGCGCTATTTTTATAGTTGTTATGTTAAAATGTTAGTAATAGTAATTATATTTAAATATAATTCTATTAGTATCAAAACATATACAGTATGTCCAATGGGAAAGTGTTGCAATTACTACATAATCATGCCATTTTTTAATGTATTTAGTTATTAAAAAAAAGGAAATTGTGAAAACACAGGAAAATTTGCAACTTTTAATGGATATAAATAAAATTTAACAAAATGTTTGTATATCAGTTTACTTTATTGATGAAAAATATGAAGTAATTAATTAAGTTAATAATTAATATTCAATACCGTAGACACGATCCAAAAACGGTATCAGATTTAATAGCAGCTATAAAAAGGATATCAGAAATATTAAAAACTACATGTTAGAAAAAATTTTTACGAGTTTTCCTTAAAAAATTGTGTTTTGTACAAATTTTAATAGTGCACACTTCGAAAATATTAATCTTTAAAATCAATCGTATATTTTTCATCAATAAAATAAACTATATTCGTATACGAACATTTTATTAAATTTTATTTATATTTATTAAAAATTGCAAATTTTTCTGTTTTCAATGCAATTTTTTTTCAATAACTGGATACATTTGAAAATGACGCAATTGATTAATTTCAACACCTTTCTATGGGACACTCTATATATAGTTGGCATCGAAAAAGACTTCAAATTATAGTCATGTAACGATGAATTATAGTCATTTTCAGTATCAATTATATATAATATATATAAATCTTTTGTATTATATAGAACTATGGAGCTTTTAATCACAATTATTTTACCATGCAATTTATAATTATAAATACGAAACACTTTTCTTTCAATGTGAGTTTTCATAAAAGGTGCTGGAAATAATCATGCAAACCACTCGTGTTTATTATTGATTAAATATCCACTTATTCAAATTTTTCCTCGTATTATCCCGGACATATTTCTCTAGCGAACAAATGTTTAGTTTGAATTATTTTGCGAAACGCATGGCCGCGGTTCTCTCACCGCGTTTCCCGATATGAAAATTATCTCTGCTTTCAACCGTTGTATTACGTTCTCGCTCATCTCTCCGACCGTTTCACCTAAAACAATTATTTGCAGACTATTGCAGCTGTAAAAATTAGACGTACATTCCGCACGTCAGAGGCGGAAGAGATGGAAGTGAATTCGCACGGAGAAGGTCAAAGTACAATAATGAGCTAGTCGGGAAGCAGTCACGGATAAATTACACGAGTTACTTCAGGCGGTTTATCCTTCATTACTTTAATTACCAGTACGCTGGGTGACTGCGGCGAACTTACTTTACCGCTGTGAGAGAGGTACGCCGAGAAAGCGGCCCCGCCTTCCCATCTTGTGCGATCTTCACTTATGAGCGGAGGGCGAAAATGCGCTACGAGACCAAAATTCGCTCGACCCGATTTAACCAGGGTTACCATAAAATCAAGGAAATTAGGGAATTGTCAGGGAAATTGAAGATGGTCAGGGAAATCATAGAAAAGTCAGAGAATTTTGTAAAATTTTCTGAAAAATTAAAATTCATAGCTTTAAAGAAGTTTAATACATCTTATCTGTATGCAGTTTTGAAATACTATCAACTTAACAATGAAAAATGCAAGCAGTGTTAGCAACATTAATAGTAATTTACATTGCTGTGTTAAATTGATCTTTCAATAAAATATTTAACAGTTTCTAAATCAGAACGAAAATGTAAAAAATCTTGAAAGTCAAGGAAGGTTACGAAATTTGTCTGAAAATCTAGGAAAAGTTATGGAATTTTAGGATGAGGAATTTGTGACAACCCTGTTAAAGCTAACGCAGAAAGTGTTGTACTTTGTGAAAAAGTTCTTTAAAACTACAGAAAAAGAAAGTTACGAATTTTTACATTTTTACAAATGAAAGCTATCATTCTAAAATTCAAAGATATCCACTTTTTTGTCTTTATAGCTTGATACGAAGCATCTTGTACGTCTATACGACACAAGCACTAAAGATTGTCTATCTGCGAATTATCTGAATTATAATTGCAGGAAGTCACCAATTAAAATTTCAGTTTTAGTGAAGAGGAGATGATATCTCCCGGTTCGTGATTCGAGAATAATGTTCGTCTACGTTTATGCAGGGTTACTGAAGCAGTCACGTTCCTTCATTTTCGCAATTGTCTACATTTTCGTTAATTTATCTACGGAATATTATTACGCGAACGAATGTAGTCGATATCTCTTTCGTGAAGATACATTAAATCGCGTTACTGATGGTGAACGGGGATAAGCCGGTAAAAGGGGTTACACAGAATTTCGATGTTTTCATTACGGGACGTCATAACGAGAGCTCGTAGAAGAGACCTGGTTACAACAACGCGAGGGTGACGGAGGCAAGGGAACGAGCTGTCGAAAGCTGCTCGACTGACAATGTCGGGCCAACAAGAGCGG
>NW_017256583.1:34262-41171 GCF_001594055.1 Mycetomoellerius zeteki
CCCGGCTGAAACTGGCAGTTATGTAACTGTATATATTGTACGCATCGGCCGACCGCATTCAGAGAACCGTTATTTCATTTTCGAAAATTTCCAAATCGAGTATGTCCATCATAATGCACTGCAAACGCGAGATGATCGCCCGCGAGAACAATGCGCATATGATCTCTGATAATTATATTCGATTTCAGGGTGGCTTTTTAGAAATAATTATAGGCACGAGATACAATTTCGATAATAATTAAGTTAGTAGCGATTAGATTTCTTGGAGCGTAAATTCCTTTGAAATAAAAAATAACTTTCAAAATACCCATGGGTATTTAGTTTCTATATACATACATTTAAAATTTATGAACTTAAGCTGAACTTTTTTGTGTAGTCAATAAATCTCATTTACCCTTGGGGCTCAGATAAAAGACGTTTTATTTACAAGAAGTTCAAAACTTTGTTCGCATCCTGCAAAAAAAGTGACACAAATAAAAAATATAAAATTGTAGGAAAAATTGCGTATTTTAAATAATTATTTACAGCGGTATACGTAAGTTAATTAGAGTTAATCATAAGTATATGTTTCAAGTTTGAAGTCTAGAAATGCAGATATTAATTTTGTTATGGTGATATGTTAGTGGCTTCTGAAACTATCCCTAAATTAGATAATTATTAAATATTTACAATAGTATTAAACGCGAGTTAACTAGAGTTAATTACAAACGGTTTGTTTCAAGTTTAAAATCTAGAAGTAATGCAGATATTAACTTTGTTATGGTGTTATGTTAAAATCTCTAAAAAAAAACTACCCTTATTTTAATTTGTTATTTTTCCCCGTTTTTAATTTTTTTTCAATTCTCTATTTAAATTCAACTTTTCTAATTGAAAGCCGATATTAGAACTCAATCCATCTATAATACAAAATTCGAAAAATTTTAACTTGTGTGTCATTTTTCTAGGAATAACGATATGCTTTCTTTTATCCATGATCGGAAAAACAAATGGAAACCGTATCTCCAAAGAGTACAATATATTCAATGTAACTGGATCGTGCTATATTTTTATGTTGTTTACCAACGGATAGAAATCTCTATCAGTCCGTTCATAAATATTCTATCATTGAAATGATGATCAAGAAAACAAAATTATTATTACGGCTATAAATTAATCGACATACATACATACAATACATACAAAGACAGAATGGATGGGATACGTGGAAATTGTTATGTAACTGCAGTGACAAATAAATAATCGTGCCGCGGGCGACTGTACACTGATGAAAATATTGACCTGTCGCGAATCGCTCCTCGTTGGATGTATCCCGTCGAAACGTGACGGACCCGGGGTACCGTTGTAGAGAGCTGTTGGTTGACCACGATCACGAACGTTGTTCCAATTCGTGAAATTTCCAATCCTGTCCGCCCGTCTCTTTATCGATCGAGATCGAGAGAGCGTGCGACTGCTTCTCACATGTGCGAATACTTGTCGCCGCAACGAGATACCTAGCGGCGAATTTCTGCAGGCTAAATTTATAGTAAAAATGTGCGTTGCATAGCACGTAAAAGTCATGCTATCGAACAACGACAACGCGGTTAGCGGACATCGATTCGCCTTTCTCGAGCGTCGAGGCTCTCGCTTTTTACTTTTTGCCCGTCTTGCTCGTATCTCGTCTATTTGCCCGTCGGTGCGACCGAATCGAATTCAAAAATGCCGTTTCCGCGGGAAAATACGTTTCGCTCAACCCTACTGACAGTGATTTATGGATGGGGATGAAAAGCACGAAGCCTGGTGGATCGTTCCGCGAAAAGAACGACACACGGATCTCAGTTCCTCTGAGGAAACCTGAGGCAGGAAGTGTCCATTGACGATCATTCCGTCCTTTTTCACGATCGTGACTAGGATGTTAAATGACGATAAGACTTTGGACGTAACATTTACCTTTTGCTATCAAGTATATACAGGATGCTACACAATTTTATCTGTAATTTCCTTGTGAATTCGAAATTAATTATTCCTTCGCGGTAAATGCTTCTTTGTACATTTTTTATTTTTTATATCAGTTGAACGTTGCATTCAAACTCTGCCGAAGAAAGACTGATTGAAATCAAATAGATAATTATTATTACTAACATAGCAGTAATAATGACAATTATGATAACATGTAATTATAATCATAAATATAACACAAAAAACATTTTTCTCTCAGTGTACTTACAAAAACTAACTTTTTACAGTTTTCTTCAATATTGGCAAATTATATACACACATGTAATGTTTTTTTAATAAATCCCCTTTCTCTTTAAACTTTAGATTTGACATCTCATCTTTTCTAACAATACATGCAGTATGATAATAGAGACTAAATTCTTTGCTCGTCCATAAACGGCTACTCTTGGATGTGATGCGGTAACCAGTCTCTGATGGCAACGATATGAATTTTAATCTAGCGTAAAAGCTTATTGGCTGGCAGGACTATCAGCAGCCTCACATCCTGCCAGTTTTAACCTCCTCGCCCCTGTGTTTCCTACGCGTCCCATCGTCTATTTCCGCGCGTGACCCTCTCTCTCTCTCTCTCTCTTTCCACCTTTAGAAATAATTAAACACATCCTCTGACGCTTTTTCCGACCCATCCCATACGAATATTCCCGTCGCTTCTCGTATCCAGTGAGAGCTACCGGTTTATATAGTCGATGAGATAGATACCTTTCATGATAACCGGATAAAATTTTAATGGCTCACTCAGACAAAAACGATGTCTTTCCTCTTGACTAATGCCAGTATTTTTTCCAATATAAAAGAAGACATGTATCTTCACTTTGGCTAGAACATCGAAAAAATTTGCAATACCTACAAGAGTTTTTGTTGGATGTAAAAGTATTATAATATGATAATATATCTAATATATATTATCTAATTATAATAATTAAATACATAGCTCCTTTATTTCAAAACTAAAACGTTAAGTTAAGACGACTAAAAAGTTAAGTTTTTCAAAAAATCGTCAAAATTATCACAATTCAAAAAGAGTAGTTAAAAAAAATCACAAAAGAAAGTAGTTTTTAAGAGAAAAAATGATATATCAGAATATACACTGTTAAAAATTTCATGAAAATTAATATACTTTTAATTTACACAATTTGAACTCAATTTCATGACATTACATTAAATTTAATTATTAAATATTTATTAAATATTTATAACTGAAAAGTATATTTGTGTACATGTACATGAAATTTATTTTTACATTAAATGTATTTTTCATGAAAATTAATGTACTTTCCAGAAAATTTTATGAAAAGTATGTTAAATTTTATAAATTTAATGTACACGTTCATTACATTTAACTACTGTAACTTAATTTTCAGTTAAATCATTTATTAATTTTAATTTCGTTCATAACCACGAGCTTCATTTACATGTAAAGGAAGTTCGTGGTCACATTTCTAATAGTGTATAAAAAATAATTATATCAAGAATATCATTTTTGGCATTTTTTTCCGTTCATAACCTTTAAGAAACTATACCGTTTGAGTTATGACGGTTTTTTTAAAAAACCATCCTTTTTTTAAGGCGTAACAATTTTGACGATTTTTAAAGCTTTTGAAAATTGATAAGATAATATTAATTTATTTATAGTAATAACTCGAAAATTATGTTTTTTGTGTTATTTTTAAAGTAAGAGAGCGATATTATAGTTTGAAGAATGTTTTTGTAGCTATATTGTTTCGCTTGATTGAAAAATTAAGGCCATCGATATAAAATTTACGAATTCGCAAAAAACTGATATCGTTTTTAGAATTCGCATATCAAAACTACCACAGATTAGTCGATTTAATTTTCAGGCAACAGGGTCGAATTTATCGACCAATATTATATATTATTTCGTTATTTGCTTCAACGAAATATATTTGTAGCCGCGTTGCAATGTGGACGTAGTAAAACTCACGAACTGAAACGGCTGATGAAGTGGAAATGCAACGAGCGTAGCAATAAACGCATTGATCGTTGAAGAATAAATAGCGTCGTGCTTTCGGCTTTCATGTGTTTCGGACCAATTTCCTACGTGAAGGCAATGAGCCTCTAGTCGGTGCTACTTGCGAATCGAGGATCTCCCTATGGAACGGTTCTCCCGATTAGCTCGTTGAAATTTTAACCACGCGCTGTCAACCGGTGAGTTAATTTAACGTGCAATTAAGAACGCGGCGTTTCTGTCGTGGATTCAGCATGACTGTTTCTAATGTAGTTGCCGGCGCGGTTTCTGCATGAAATTCGAGGACTGCGTAATTTCCTTCCCGCGGAACCAATTACTGATTAATTTGGCAAATAGCTGATGTGCAAATTTGTCATTAGCAAACATGACTCCTCCTCCAATTGTTTATTGCTACTGTTAATCGCTGTTGCTTTTGTGACATCTATTAGTTTACAATATGTATATTGTTTAATTTATAATTAGACTGATTAGACTTTTCGCGAAAGATAAAGATATATATATACATATTTTTTCCTTCACGGATTTTCAGAATGTCAAAATTTGAGACTCAAAATACTTTATGCAAAATGTTCTTAACGAATTAAGTAAAAAATTAAGTAAGTCCGTATAACAAATCAAACCCACAAAGACTCCTTATAAATCAAAAGAATCAGGAAAGAGCATGGGCAATAGGAGTCAAAACGCGGAAGACGTTGCGCAAACAATTTGCCTCTTATTGCCCATGCTCTTTCCTGATTCTTTTGAAAAAATTAAGTATTAAAATTATTCACAGGTTAATATTAAATTGCTTGCCAATTTAATTTATAATATTTTTAGTTCTATAGATTACGTTTCAAGATTGAAAATTAAATTCGGCATACATTTACAGATTGCAGGATTAGAGATTATACCTATGTAGTATATAAATTACACTGAACTACCACCTTGATCAAAAAGTTCCCGGAATTACCACCTGGTGATGATCTGAGTCAGCTGATTTGAGTTCTGTTTTTTTTGGTTAACAATTTGCCTCTTATTGCCCATGCTCTTTCCTGATTCTTTTAATTAAATTTAACATATCAATTTTACCATCCTAAGGCCAAAAGTTCTGCTGTGTGTGATACACATTCACTGTAATTTAAAGATTAAATTTAGTATTACACAACGTGTGCAACGTTGATTGATAATGGACATTGATGATATCATCTCTCTTTAATATATTATAATTAAGTGACATTCGGCACTTTTTTCTTTGCACTTTCATCAGGATATACTATAACCGTTCTTTTTTTAATCAAATGAGACCTTTGCAGCTAATTTGTAAAAAAAATCATATCCTTTGTTTGCATAAATACATTATTGAAACTATTAGGTATTTAAATACTAAAAATTATTTTTATTTCCTATTTATATTCACATTACGGTGTTAAAACATACTATGTCAAGCAAAATAGTTTGTAAATTTTGTAAATTTACAAAACAAAGTTTGTAACTTTTTATTTTAAGCAGTAAGTTTTTGAAGATTTAAATATGGCTAATTACAGGCTATGTTTAAACAGTCACCCGTGAATATTAGTAAGCGCGTATTTCAATGCTCATGTTAGAAAAGAAAATGTGAAACAGCTACCAAATTTCTAACATATTTGTACTTCAGCACACTCACTAATACTACTATCGTACGTACAACTCAGATGGCCGTCTAAACGTAATTTGTAATTGGCAATTGAACATTTATATCTTTCAAAAATTACTGTTTAAAATTACAAATATAATTTTTTTACTCTTTAATTTTTCAAGGACCTTCTTGTTAATATTTTAAATAGTAAATTTTCAAATATGTTGTATATTCTTGAAGATTTTTAGAACTTATTTAATTTTAAAAGTTTTTTGTTTCAAAAAGTGTAAATATCCTTAAATTTTTTTATACGATTGTGGCCGAGCGCATAAGAAAATATTTATAATGAAAAATTATGAAAATTTATGCAAATTCTGTTAGATCGGCAAACGAAATTTTTAAAAAAATTATCGTAATTCTTCTGCGTTTTCTACTGGTACTGACTTTTTTATTGCGATTAATACGTTGAAATTTCAACCACGAATATCAGCTGAAAATACTTCATCGTACGATTTGCCGTACGTGATCCCTCTGACACGGAAATACCATAGTTTTATCTTCGAAATTAAATATACTTGGCGAGAGAACGGTTTTTATCAGCAATGAAAACACGTTATCGAATTTATTTGCGGTGAATTCGCCGTGAATTCGGATAAAAGTCTCCCTGCGGATAAAATGCGTCTTGTCTTTTTAAAAAATTTGATCGATTGTTTATTTTTTATATATTCATAAAAGAAGTTATTAGATGCCATTTCCAATATACATCTATTGCGAAAAGCATTGCTTAAAAAAAAAAAAAAAGAAAATAGTATGTGTGTGAATAACAGATTGATGTTCTTCTCTTTTTTTTTTTCGAATTTCTGCAATGTCTTTGCTGTTTTTTGTTGTACTCTCTAACTAAACGCAAATATGTTAGAAGTTTGCTAGTTATTTTAGATTTTTTTTCTAACATAGGTGGTGTAACTTTAAGCCTTGAATATCCGTAGCAAATATTGTATTAGAACCTCTTTTCTTTCGTAACGGGAGAAGCTGGAAACTGGGTGCAAAGAAAAGGAGCATTGTTTTCATTCCAGTGGGACATCCCTTTCTCTGTTCGTATAACACCACAAAGTGTATCCTTGTCATTCGCGTCATTCTTCTCGAAACTGTTATAGCATTCAGCTATCTTAGATCTCGTGACGAAACTGCGACATGTTTAAGAATAGGCAGGAGAATAATCATTACTAGGCTTACCGCTCCATTATGTCTGATACGATATGAATTTTATATATCCTCACGTTATCAATTTTTATTTGCCATAATTGGATATGAAACCACTTTAATAAAGTTTTGATTT